>NW_025150123.1:0-1360 GCF_004010195.1 Chiloscyllium plagiosum | reverse complement strand
ATGGTCGTTTTTTGAGGACAATTTGAAGACAATTAATGATGGTGATTATCTTTGTTCTATGTTCACATTGTGACTGTTACTGTTACTGTTATTGCTCATGTCCTTGTCAACACCACAGCTCTGTAGCGTGTAAAATCTCAGCTGTGCATCTGGCCAGTGGTGCAACCATTCCTATAGCTGGATACGGATCAGGCGGTTGTCAGTTCGACTTTTACTTGGCGCAAGCGCATTGTGGAGGTTCATCACACATACAAACTATTCATTTTTGTTCCGCTGAGGTGGATAATATTTGAAATTTTTATCTCCACGAACGAAAATTCTTTCACTGTCTTCGATCAGTTAAACATTACCAAGAACAATCAGAGAAAATCACACAGCACCAGATTGTATTTGAACAGACGTATTTGTAAGCACCAGTGTTCCATGCACTGCTTCTTCATCAGGTATTTGTCAACTGTTGGAATCGAAAATGGCTTTGTGTGATTTTTAAATTTGGCCACCCCAGTCCAACACCAACACCTCCAAGTCATGGGTACCATCGACACCACGAATGGTTTGTTAAAGTCCAGATGATCTTCCAAAAGATCGCGCATATTGACACACACACCAAGTTTCTGCAGAAAAACACCCACTTGGTGAAGAAGAGGCTCTCTGAAAGCTAGTGCTTCCAAATAAACCTGGTGGACTATGCCCTGATATTGTGTTATTTTTAAGTTTGTCTACTCAACTCAAACACTGGCACTTCCATATCATAGACAACATCAGTCATGTCCCACCGTTGTCAGAGAAGGCAATCCTGGTATAGCCCAATACATTGCTCAAAGGTACGTTTCGTTTTCAGAAACCAATGCACTCAATCGCTGCAGCTCCTGTGTATGAAAGCACAGAAAAAAATAGCTGAGACTCAGTTTTTACAGTATTTTGAAACTCTTTGGGAAGTGGAATCAGAGGAGAATGAAAGATTAACTGTCCGAATGTGCAGAGAGAGGGAAGACATTTTTCTCTTCTTTGAAGAGCTGGGGTATTGACTGATCTTCGGCATTAAACAGATTCCTGAAAGAGCTGCGCTCTCTGCATCAGGAACAAGAAGTCCTGATTTTCTGAACGGTAATGAAACCCAGGCCACTCAGTTAAAGCGCTGAATACTAACCACTAAACCACCAGGGATGAGGGCAGAAGCAGTTGTACCGTTCCTTCATAACACAGTTTTTGGAATTATGTCACTGTAGATATGTTTCCCTTCAAAAATGATTGAACTATCGAGCGTTTACAGCATAGAATTGGGTCCCTTCTTCTCATTCCCAGCACCTGGTCTGTTACCTTGTACGCTCTGACGTTTCACGTGTTCATCGCAATGCTA
>NW_025150122.1:0-1360 GCF_004010195.1 Chiloscyllium plagiosum | reverse complement strand
AGCCTCCAGTTGTGGTCTGAGCAAAGTTTTTTTGCACGTGAATGGTAGGAAGGGAAGCGGCTGAGGACGATATTTTAATTTTTTATATCTAATGTATATCCAGAAACCACAGTATCTTTTATGCATAGCTATTTGTAAACTTTTTTACCGGTCAACATCTAATAGCCATACCACTACTCAATTGATGGTTCCATGGCTGACGATTGAAAGCATAACTGCAACACCATGTGGGAAAATGTCACATATCGTAAATTTACACAAGGAAAACGCCAGCGTGCGAAAAGATTGCCAAACTACAACTCCGTTTTTAGAGATATGTCCAAAGTCGTCTCTTAAATTAACCTTCTTAAGCCGCACCATTCACCGTGAAAATCCTACTTAATTTCAGTTCAAAAATGCAAGACTTCACACCTATGTATATTAAACTCCATTTGCCATTTTTTGGCACACTTCCCCAGCTTATCAAGGTCCTTCAGTAGTTTCTGATAAACTTCCTCACTGCCCATGATGCTGCTTCTTTTTGGGCCATCTGTAAAGTTAGGTCTGTGGAAATCATTGTCCCTGATCGTTATGCAGGTCAAAATATTGCGTACAAGTAATACATAGATCCATCTTTCCTTCAATGGTAAGGTCATCAAAGTAGGGAGAATGCAGGCGAATAGGTTCGAAAAAGATATTGGTAATAGTGGAATGGCGGAACAAGATCATAGAATCATAAAATACGCAGAAATGTACAGCACAGATACAGAGCCTTCGGTCCAACTCATCCATGCCAAGCAGGTATTCCATCCTAATCTCGCCCACCTGCCAATGCACAGTACATCTCCCTCCAAACCCTGCCTATTCGTATACCATCCAGATGCCTTTTAAATGTTGCAATAGTACTAGCCTCCACTACTTCCTCTGGCAGCCCATTCCACAAGTCACCACCCTCTGCGCGCAAAGGATGCCCCTTAATTCTCTTCTTTATCTTCCCCTCTCACCAGAAACCTATGTTTTCTATTTATTGATTCCCCTAACCCAGGGAAGAGTCCTTGCACATTTACCCTATTCATAGCCCGGTGGTTTTATAAACCTTTTTAAGGTCAGCCAACACTACAGGGAAAACATCCCCAACCTATCCAATTGGCTGAATGGCCGGATTATGCTCTAATATCTTATGGTATTGGCAGGCATCAGTTGAGTGTCCATAAATCCTGTTCTGATTTGGCAGGCAATGTTGAATCAGAGTAGAAGCAGTCAGAAACCGTGTTAAAAGTCTGAAGGTGACACGACTCAACTCCAACATTACAAAAAGGATTTGAGAAACGTCTTGATTCTGGCAAACGGGAACACGGTAAAAAACATTCAATCCCTTCAG
>NW_025150121.1:0-1360 GCF_004010195.1 Chiloscyllium plagiosum | reverse complement strand
CCTCCTCTAGCTTATCTCTCCATGCTTCAGGCACTCTGCCTTTATTCCTGATGAAGGGCTTTTGCCCGAAACGTCGATTTTGCCTGTCCTCGGATGCTGCCTGAATTGCTGTGCTCTTCCAGCACCACTAATCCAGAGTTTGTGGTAGGACTGTTTGTTCTAACCTTTGCATAACTGCCTCTGCTATGAGTCCCGAGATTGGTGATCCCATGGGTGTTCCGTTGATTTGTTCGTATATCTGGTTGTTGAATGTGAAGTGTGTTGTGAGGCACAAGTCCAGTAGTTTAAGTATGCCGTCTTTGTTGATAGGTTCAGCATCCTGTTTTTTGTTCTGTATGTCCAGTAGGTTGGCTATTATTTCTCTGGCTAGGGTTCATGTCCGCATACATGAACATCAACTAGCCACGAAACGACACGACCAGCTATCCTTAGTAGCCCCACACGCAGACAACAAGCAACATGAATTCGACTGGGACAACACTACTATCATAGGGCAAGCCAGACAGAGAACAGCCAGGGAATTCCTAGAGGCATGGCATTCATCCACAAACTCCATCAACAAACACATCGACCTGGACCCAATATACCAACCACTACAGCGGACAGCTGAAACTGACAACCGGAAGCGGCAGGGACAGACCACTATAAACACCAGAGGAAACATCAAAGCAGTGCTTCGCAGGAGGCTCCCAAGCACTGATGATGTCGCCTAGTCAGGGGACGAAACGTTTGCAACAAAAACTTACCAGCTCGGCGAACAGAACCACAACAGTGTGCTTATCTCTCCATGCTTCAGGCTCTCTGCCTTTATTCCTGATGAGGGGCTTTTGCCCGAAACGTCGATTTCGCTGCTCCTTGGATGCTGCCTGAACTGCTGTGCTCTTCCAGCACCACTAATCCAGTTGAGTTTCTGGTCAATGGTAACCCCCAGGATGTTGATAGTTCAGGAACTTCCTGTCATCTTGACCAAAGTTTGGCTGTAACCACTTTGGATATTGTTTTTACAAGTAATTGTTTGGGAACAGTGAGCACAATTTCAAATCTTCCCTGTAATGACATGTCAGTGAACCCCTCTGTTAATTAAATGAAACACCCAGAAAAGTTCACCCGCCTTGTAAATTGTTAAAATATGAGTGACAGAGAACCCCCAAATTCCACTATTTAAAGAAAATAACATCAACTTATTTAAAAAATTTAAACGTGAACATTAAACAAAAATTATTCACAGCTCTTTCTCTTAACTGCTTATTATGTGCCTCCAACTCTAAAACAAAATACTATCACAATAAGACACTTATTAAAATTATATCAACTTCATTTCAAAACCACACAGCCGCTGTCACCTTCAGTGTCTGTCTTC
>NW_025150120.1:0-1360 GCF_004010195.1 Chiloscyllium plagiosum | reverse complement strand
TTACATGTCGATTGGTTGAACCGGCTTGGTCAGAGTAAACTAAAGGGGGAGTTCCTTGAATGCATCCGTTATAATCCTCTTGACCACAATGTAATGGAACCGGCGAATGAACAAGCTATCCAAAATCTGGTCCTGTGTAATAAGATCAGAACAATTAATGACCTCATAGGCAGGGATGCACTTGGAAGGAGCGAGCACTGAATGGTTGAATTTCAAACACAGATGGAGAGTGTGAACATACAGTCGAATAAAAGGTCATGTGCTTAATAAAGAGGGACTAAATAAAATGAGAGAGGACGTGGCTAAAGTAGACTGGACGCAAAGATTTTATGGTGGGACAGTTGACGAATAGGAGAGCACTTTCAAATGAATTTTCCAAACTGCTCAACAGAAATATCGACCAGTGAAAAGGAGTGACTGTAACAAAATGCGTAATTTTGCCCTGGCTGTGAAAGGAAGCAAGTGAGAAGATCAAATTGAAATGTTCTGGCAAACAATGTTGCCAAGAACGTCAGAAAACAAGAAGTTTGGGAAAACTTAAAAAGTCAACAGTAAGTCACAACAGAGCTATAAGGAACATGAGAAAAACACTGGTACTGAATATAAAGACAGATGGCAAACGTTTCTATAAAGAAATAAAATGAAAAGGTAAAGGATAATGTGAAAGTTGGTCCGTCAGAAGATAAAAAAAAAAATTAATTAATGATATGTTGAAGTGGTTGAGGAGTTAACTAAGCATTTTGAATCTATCTTCACAGTGGAGGACAAAATAAAATGAAAAGGTAAAGGATAAAGTGAAAGTTGGTCCGTCAGGAGATGAGAAAATACATTTAATTAATGATATGTTGAAGTGGTTGAGGAGGTAACTTAGCATTTTAAATCTATCTTCACAGTGGAGGACACCAATACTATGCCAGTGATTAATAAAGAGACAAAGGTAGGGGAGGACCTGGAAACAATCATTATTACTGAAGAGGTAGAGTTGTGCAAACTAATGGAGATTAGGGTAGTTACGTCTCATGGTCCTGATGGAATGAATTTCAATGTACTAAAAGCGGTGGTGAGAGAAATAGTAAGCGCACTATCAGTAATTTTCCAAAATTCTCTGGACTCTGGGGCAGTCCCAGCAGATTGGAAAACAGCAAATGCGATGCCACTGTTTAAAAAGAGAGCTACACAAAAGATGGAGCCTAGTTATAATAACCTCGTTAGTGGGGAAAAAGCTTGCGTCTATTTTCAAGAAAGAAATAACAGGTCTTTTCGACAGAAAATGTCCCATTTAACAGACACAGCGTGGGATCATGGAGCGTACGTAATACTTAACAAATTTTCTGGAATAATATGAAGACATGACAAGGAT
>NW_025150119.1:0-1360 GCF_004010195.1 Chiloscyllium plagiosum | reverse complement strand
AGTGTGGAAAAATGTGAAGTGATTCATTTAGTACGGTCGAACATGATTTTAGGTTACAGGGTTAAAGGCGGGAACATTGGCAATGTGGAGAGACAGAGGAATCTTGGGTTCCATGTCCATAGATCCCTCAAAGTTGCCAACCGAGCTGATACGGTAGTTAAGAAGGAATATGTTGTGTTGACTTTCATCAGCTGGTGATTGAGTTTTAATGAAGTGAGGTTATGCTGCAGCTCGATAGAGTCCTGGTTAGACTCCACTTGGAATATTGTGTTCAATTCAGTTCCCTCAATACAGGAAGGATGTGAAAGCCTTAGAGAGGGTAAAAATGAGATTTACCAGGATGCTACCTGTACTGGAGAGCATGTCTTCTGAAGAAAGATTGAGGGAGCTAAGGCTTTTATCATTGGTGTGAAGAAGGGTGGGGAGCAACTTGGTCGAGGTGAACAAGATGGTGTGAGGCACAGACAGTGAATAGTGAGAGACTTCTTTTTCGCACGGCATAAATGGCTATTATGAGATGGCATAATTGTAAGGTGATTGGAGGATCGTTCAGGGGAAGGTGTCAGACGTAGGTATTTTACACAGAGTGGCAGTTGGGTGGAATGCACTGCCAGCTGTGGTAGTAAAATTAGATACATTAGGTACATTTAATAGACTGTTGGATAGGCACATGGATGATCGTAGAATGAAGGGTACGTTGTTAGTTTGATCTTACAGCCATAGAGTCATAGAGATGCACAGCATGGAAACAGATCCTTCGATCCAACCCGTCCATGCCGACCAGATATCCCAACCAAATCCAGTCCCACCTGCCAGCACCCGGTGGGGTTGCCTTGTTAGTTAAGAGGGGGTGGGGTTGCCTTGTTAGTTAAGAGGGGATGGGGTTGCCTTGTTAGTTAAGAACAAAATTAAATCTATGGTATTGACTGACATAGCGTCGGATGATGTGGAGTCTGTGTGGGTGGAATTGAGCAACCACAAAGGCAAAAAAAAAACATAATTGGAGTTGTGTATAGACCTCCTAACAGTGGTCAGGACCAGGGACGCAACATGTACCGGGAAATAGAGAAGGCATGTCAGAAAGGCAAGGTTACATTGATCATGGGAGACTTCAATATGCAGGTGGACTGGGTAAATAATGTTGCTAGTGGATCGAAAGAAAGGGAATTCATGGAATGCTTACAGGATGGCTTTTTGGAACAGCTTGTCATGGAGCCCACAAGAGAGCAGGCTATTCTGGACCTAGTGCTTTACAATGAATCAGACTCTATAAAAGATCTTAAAGTAAGGGAACCCTTAGGAAGTAGCGACCATAATATGGTAGAGTTCAGTCTGGATTTTGAAAGGGAGAAGGCAAAAT
>NW_025150118.1:0-1360 GCF_004010195.1 Chiloscyllium plagiosum | reverse complement strand
TGTACAACACTGAGTGTGTTATCAGGGACTGTATAGCATTGTGTGTGTGTTATCAGGGCCTGTATAGTACTGTGTGTGCTATCAGGGACTGTACACCACTGTGTGTGTGTTATCAGGGACTGTGCAGCATTGTGTGTGTGTGTTATCAGGGACTGTTCAGCACTGTGTGTGTTAACAGGGACTCTACAGCATTATGTGTGTTATCAGGGCCTGTACAACACTGTGTGTGTGTTATCAGGGACTGTATAGCACTGTGCATGTTATCAGGGACTGAACAACACTGTGTGTTTTATCAGGCACTGTACAGTCCTGTGTGTTATCAGGGACTGTACAACACTGTGTGTGTTATCAGGGATTGTACAACACTGTGTGTGAGTGTTACCAGGGATTGTACAGCACTGTATGTGTGTTATCAGGGCCTGTATAGCACTGTGTGTGTTATCAGGGACTGTACAACACTGTGTGTTTGTTATGAAGAACTGTACAGCATTTTGTGTGTGTGTGTTATCAGGGACTGCACAGCACTGTGTGTGTTATCAGGGATTGTACAACACTGTGTGTGAGTGTTACCAGGGATTGTACAGCACTGTGTGTGTGGTATCAGGGACTGTACAGCATTGTGTGTATGTCATCAGGGACTGTACAGCACTGTGTGTGTTATCAAGGACTGTACAGCACTGTGCATTATATGGGACTGTACATTATTGTGTGTGCATCATGATTGACTGTACAGCATTGTGTGTGTGTTAAGTGGGAATGTACAACATTGTGTGTGTGTTATCAGGCACTGTATAGCATTGTGTGTGTGTTATCAGGGACAGTACAACACTGTGTGTGTTATCAGGGACTGTACAGCATTGTGTGTGTGTTATCAGGGACTGTGCAACACTGTGCGTGTGTTATCAGGCACTGTATAGCATTGTGTATGTGTTATCAGGCACTGTATAGCATTGTGTGTTTGTTATCAGGGACTGTACAGCACTGTGTGTGTTATCAGGGACAGTACAACACTGTGTGTGTTATCCGGGACTGTACAGCATTGTGTGTGTGTTATCAGGGACTGTACAACACTGTGTGTGTGTTATCAGGCACTGTATAGCATTGTGTGTGTGTTATCAGGGACTGTACAGCACTGTGTGTGTGTTATCAGGGACTGTACAGCATTGTGTGTATGTCATCAGGGACTGTACAGCACTGTGTGTGTTATCAAGGACTGTACAGCTCTGTGCATTATATGGGACTGTACATTATTATGTGTGCATAATGATTGACTGCACCGCATTGTGTGTGTGTTAAGAGGGAATGTACAACATTGTGTGTGTGAGTTATCAGGCAGTGTATAGCATTGTGTGTGTGTTAT
>NW_025150117.1:0-1360 GCF_004010195.1 Chiloscyllium plagiosum | reverse complement strand
TCCATCACAGTATCCTCCCTCTCAGTGTCCTCCTTCTCAGTATTCTCCCTTTCAGTTTCCACCCTCTCAATTTCCTTCCTCCCAGTACCTCCCTCTCAGTATCCACCCTGTCAGTATCATCCCTCTCAGTTTCTTCTCAGTATCATCCCTCACAGTTTCCTCCCTCTCAGTTTCCTCCCTCTCAGTATCCTCCCTGTCCATGTCCTCCCTCTCAGTATCCTCCCTCTCAGTTTCCTCACTGTCAGTATACTCCCTCTGAGCTTCCTCCCTCTCAGTGTCCTCCCGCTCAGTTTCCTCCCTCTCAATATCCTCCCTCCCAGTATCCTTCCTCTCAGTATCCTCCCTCTCAGTTTCCTCTCTCTCGGTATCCTCTCTCTCAGTATCCTCCCTCCCAGATTCTCTCTCTTTCCTTCCTCTCAGTATCGTCCCTCTCAGTATCATCCCTCTCAGTATCCTCCCTGTCAGTATCCTCTCTCTTAGGTTCCTCCCTCTCAGTCTCTTCCCTCTCCGTTTCCTCGGTCACAGTTTCCTCCCTCTCAGTTTCCTTCCTCTCAGTATCGTCCCTCTCAGTATCCTCCCTGTCTGTGTCCTCCCTGTCAGTATCCTCCCTCTCTGTTTCCTTCCTCTCTGTATCCTCCTTCTCAGTTTCCCCCCTCTCAGTTTCCTCCCTCTCAGCATCCTCTTTCTCAATATCCTCCCTCTCAGTGTCCTCCCTCACGGTTTCCTCCCTCACGGTTTCGACTCTGACAGTATCCACCCTCTCAGTGTCCTCCCTCTCAGTATCCTCCCTGTCAGTATCCTTCCTCTCAGTATCCTCCCTCTCAGTATCCTCCCTCTCAGTTTCCTCTCTCTCACGATCCTCCCTCTCAGTTTCCTCCCTCACAGTTTCCACCCTTTCAGTTTCCACCCTCTCAGTTTCCTTCCTCCCAGTACCTCCCTGTCAGTATCCTCTCTATCAGTTTCGTCCCTCTCAGTTTCCTCCTTATCAGTATCCTACCTCTCATTATCCTCCCTCTCAGTTTCCTTCCTGTCAGTATCCTCCCTCTCAGTGTCCACTCTCTCAGTATCCTCCCTCTCAGTTACTTCCCTCTCAGTTTCGTCCCTCTCTGTATCCTCCCTCTCAGTATCCTCCCTGTCAGTATCCTTCCTCTTAGTATCCTCCCTCTCAGTATCCTCCCTCTCAGTTTCCTCCCTGTCAGTATCCTCACTCTCAGTATCCTCTCTGTCAGAATCCTCCCTCTCAGTAACCTCCCTGTCAGTATCCTCCCTCTGAGTATCCTCCCTGTCAGAATCCTCCCTCTCAATATCCTCCCTGTCAGTATCCTCCCTCTCAGTTTCCTCCCTCTCAGTTTACTACCTT
>NW_025150116.1:0-1360 GCF_004010195.1 Chiloscyllium plagiosum | reverse complement strand
ACATTTCCTCATAACAGATAATTTAGACTCGCCGTTGAACAAGGGAGAAGTGCATGGAGCAGATTGGCCAATGGACTGGCACAAGGTTCAGTGCAAATTTACCGTGTCTCGTCCACGTTGATGACAAATAGTGTGCCACATAATCTTCGTGATTCTACACTTTGGAGCAGATCCTTAATGAAGGTGTAAAGTGATGAATTACATGGCATTTCGCATTGAACCCCTCATCAGCAATATCCAGTGCATGTCAGCTCCCCAATTCCAGTGTCCAAAGAGAGTTGTGCATCTACATTGATAGCCAGCATGGTCCTAACTAACATTATTGTGTGTGACTCAAACTTGAAATTTTATGAAGATTCTTTCAATATCATATTGGTCACTAACAGCAAAGTGTCATTATTGAAGATGATAAATCCTGTGACCATAGCCATTGATTGCCCAAGAACCAAATCCGCCCATTTATTTAGTTCAGATTTAAGAATGAAATCTAATGAAAACTTAGCACGCTTGGCTGGCACAGTGGCAGGCACTGTTGCCTCCCAGGGCCAGAGACATTAGATTAGATTATTTTTTTAGATTAGATTACATTACAGCGTGGAAACAGGCCCTTCAGCCCAACAAGTCCACACCGGCCCGCCGAAGTGTAACCCACCCGCACCCCTACATTTACCCCTTACCTAACACTACGGGCAATTTAGCACGGTCAATTCACCTGACCTGCACATCTTTGGACTGTGGGAGGAAACCGGAGCACCCGGAGGAAACCCACGCAGACACGGGGAGAATGTGCAAACTCCACACAGTCAGTCGCCTGAGGCGGGAATTGAACCCGGGTCTCTAGCGCTGTGAGGCAGCAGTGCTAACCACTGTGCCACCGTGCCGCCCGGGTTGAGTTCCCGCCTTTGGCAACTGACTGTGTGGAGTTTGCACATTCTCCCCGTGTCTGCGAGGGTTTCCGCCGGGTGCTCTGGTTTCATCCCACAGTCAAAAAATGTGCAGGTTAGGTGAATTGGCCATCCTAAATTGCCCGTTGTGTTAGGTGAAGTGTCTGGGTGGATGGCGGGTCGGCATGGACTTGTTGGGCCGAAGGACCTGTTTCCACACTGTAAGTTACCTAATTGAAATGATGAGTTAGATTATCAACCAGGATCAAGTTATTATTTAGCCTCAGCACTTTGAAAATTTCCAATTATTTTTCCATTGAATGCAAATATTTCACACCTAATTATTTCCATGGCAATAATTTTTGTGTCATGTCACACTACATGTGACCACCACTGCACTATACACACACACACTCCTACACACACAATGGCACTCCTATACACACACACGGTCACACATATACACAGACACGCAC
>NW_025150115.1:0-1360 GCF_004010195.1 Chiloscyllium plagiosum | reverse complement strand
ATAGTGTCGGGGGACGAGTTGAGAAAAGTTCACAGGTCGGCGCAATATTGAGGGCCGAAGGGCCTGTTCTGCGCTTTATTGTTCTATGTTCTATATTCTATAATCTGAATCTTTTTCCCAGGTAGAAATTACAAATTTTAGAGGCCATAGATTTCAGGGGACAGGGGGAAATTTAAAGAAAATAAAAACCGAGAGAACAACAGATGCTGTAAATCAGAAACAAAAACAGAGGTTTCTGGAAATGCTCAACAAGTCTGGAAGCATCTGTAAAGGGAAATCAGAGTTCACGTTTCTGAGGAAGGACCCAAAACATTAACGGATTTTTATTTTCACAGATGCTGCAAGACCTGCTGAGCAGTTCCAACAACATGTGAAAGTTTAAAGGGAGTTATGTTAGGCAAGTTTCTTACGCAAAAGGTGGTAGATGACGAGAATGTACACTCCTGGGAGGTGGTAAAAGCAGAAACAATCACAATGCTTAAGAGGCATTTGGGCAGGCACATAAGCAGTCAGGGGTTGGCAGTGATATGGATCATGTCCAGGCAGGTGGAATTAGTTTGGTATGGCATCATGGTCCACTCAAACATGGTGGGCCGATTATTCCGGTGCTGTCCTGTTCTGTTTTCCAGGGGGTAGAATGTGTGGAGTGAGAAATAATATTTTGAGTGGAATATGTCTCTTCTTTAGAAAACACAGTAAGTTGATGCATTTTGAGAGAAGCAATATAGAAAGGGAACATATATTTGAGTGGCACAGACACAGAGAGCAGGACAGCAGGAATGGGGAACAATGTGTACAAATCATTAAAGGAGAGAAAACATAAAGTGTTTGAGTAAAACAAATGTGATGCTGGGCTTCATTAATGGGGGAATGATAACAAACTCACGGAAAAGATGCTGACCCTTGACAAAGCTCTAGTTAGGTCACAGTCAATCATTGCATTCAATTCTGAACAACAGATTCCTGGTCAGAATGAGGAAGTTAAAATACCATAGAGGGACCAGTTCCATACCTTTTGCTTCTCTTTCAAGACAGCGTGGGGTCTCAAGGGTTAAACAGTCCCCTGCCAAAGGCCTTATTTCATCAGCTGAAGGCCTGTACTCTTAGAATACAGCCAGAACACCTCAGAAGGGGGGAGGCTGACAGTATCTCAAAATAGAACCTCTTACAGCCACATGTATGGATTTCCCCGTAACCCCAGACAGAGGAATTTGCCATTTCCAGACAAGACTGAGAGCCCTGTGCACAACCCTGTTAAACTGCCTCCCAATCCCATTATCTTACCTCCCCTCCATATGAGGATAATAAAGTGAATCCCCCATTTACAGAAGGAAGAACCCTTCTGCCTTAATCTCTTCCC
>NW_025150114.1:0-1360 GCF_004010195.1 Chiloscyllium plagiosum | reverse complement strand
GTAACTCACTCCCGGGTATCTGTTGTTCTGTATGTAACACACCCCGATCCTCTTGATTAGATTCCAGTCTGCAATTTACTCCCGGATATATGTTATTCTGTATATAAACCACCCCGAACCCGTCGATTAGATTCCAGTCTGTAACTCACTCCCGGATATATGTTATTCTGTGTATAAACCACCCCGAACCCCTCCATTAGATTCCAGTCTGTAACTCCCTCCCGGGTTATCTGTTATTCTGGAATTAAACCACCCCGAACCCCTCGATTAGATTCCAGTCTGTAACTCCCTCCCAGGTATCTGTTACTCTGTACATAAACCACCCCGAACCCTTCGATAAGATTCCAGTCTGTCACTCACTCCCGCATATCTGTTGTTCTGTATATAATACACCCGAACATCCCGATTAGCTTCCAGTCTGTACTTTACTCCCGGATATATGTTATTCTGCATATAAACCACCCTGAACCCCTCGATTAGATTCCAGCCATTAACTCACTCCCGGGGTATCTGTTATTCTGTATATAAACCACCCCGAACCCCTCGATTAGATTCCAGACTGTTACTCCCTCCCGGGGTATCTGTTATTCTGTATATAAACCACCCGAACCCCTCGATTAGATTGCAGTGTGTAACTCACTCCCGGGGGGGTATCTGTTATTCTGTATATAAACCACCCCAATCCCCTCGATTAGATTCCAGTCTGTAACTCCCTCCCGGGGTATCTGTTATTCTGTACATAAACCACCCCGAACCCCTCGACTAGATTCCAGTCTGTACCTCCCTCCCGGATATCTGTTGTTCTGTGTATAAACCACCCTGAAGCTCTCGATTAGATTCCAGTCTGTACTTTACTCCCGGATATATGTAATTCTGTATATAAACCACCCAGAACCCCTCGATTAGATTCCAGTCTGTAACTCCCTCCCGGGTACCTGTTATTCTGTGTATACACCACCCCGGACCCCTCGAATAGAATCCAGTCTGTAACTCCCTCCCGGGTATCTGTTATTCTGTGTATACACCACCCCGGATCCCTCGAATAGATTCCAGTCTGTAACTCCCTCCCGGGTATCTGTTATTCTGTATATAATCCACCCTGTAGCCCTAAATCAGATTCCACTCTGTAACTCACTCCCGGGTATCTGTTATTCTGTATATAAACCATCCCGAACCCCTCGATTAGATTCCAGTGTGTAACTCCCTCTCGGGTATCTTTTATTCTGTATATAAACCACCCCGAACCCCTCGATTAGATTCCAGTCTGTAACTCACTCCCGTGTATCTGTTATTCTGTATATAAACCACACTCCGAACCCCTCAATAAGATTCCAGTCTGTAACTCCCTCCCGGGTATCTG
>NW_025150113.1:0-1360 GCF_004010195.1 Chiloscyllium plagiosum | reverse complement strand
GAAGATCTTACGAGGAAAGGCTGAGCGACTTGAAGCTGTTTTCGTGGGAGAGAAGAAGGTTGAGAGATGACTTAATAGAGACATATAAGATAATCATAGGGTTAGGTAATGTGGTAATTCTTTCTGATGAAAAAGCGTGAACTAGCTTTCTCCAGGGCTAATCTGTTTGAGTTTGGAATTCCACTTCTGTGTTTCTCCTTCGAAGAACATGTGGATAACAAGCAGCTGACGCGAAGAATGCTACAGTTTGGCAGGAAGAGCAACATGAGAGAGTAGAAGCCGGAGAGTAACGGGGAAACAGTTGTGGGGGAGACGTACGGGAATCGGCTTAATGCTTCTCTTCCTATGTAACAACAACAAACTAGAGGAATCCAAAGTAAACAGGCAGGATGGTGGGAGATTACAGGAAGCCAGGCTGCCTCAGGAGGTATAAGTTCAGCGTGTACCAATTCTTAATAGCTGGGCCTGTCCTCGAATGGCAGCCTGCTGCCTGTTTACCTCTTTGCTTACGGAAACAGGCTCTGGTTTTCAAGTCTAAAGTGAAGGAAGAAGTAGCCAAATGATTAAATTCCTAATTTTCTGAAAGTCGGTCCCTCCTGAGGCATTTGTCACTCTCGAAAGATGTGTCTGTGGTAATAGAAAGAACTAAAATTCCACTGAACCATTCAAAACAATTGATGTCTTCATTGGAAGCATCTCGCAAAGCAAGTTGTTTATCTTCTAAAACTTGGTTTTACTAAATATCTCTCAAACATGAGCTGTTTCTGAGTACTTTGAGGCGAGAACATTTGAAAGAATTTCATTCTGTTTGAATTATTTGTGGCACTTTTTAATATACCGATTAATGTCTCCGATCGATGAATGCAACCGAGAATATCAGAGTCAACCTCAGACCGCTGTCAGAGGAGGGGAAGATAGGAGCGTCTCGCACGCTGCTCTTGTGCACGTTATCAATTTCAAACCAATCCAATACTGCAACCCGTGGGAGTGTAAAGGAAACAATTAAAAAGAGCCCCGTTTCAACTCTGTGAATCTTTAGGGGAATGAAAGATGAACTCACCAAATGAGCAGAGACTGTCAAGGCACCTTCCCCTTCTTGAAGGAGCAGGAACATCAACTCTGATGTTCTCGAGGCATGAACTGATCTGAGATATTGAAAGCATTCCCATCAGCGCTGCTCCACTCTCGCTGTTGTCACTGTCAGCAACAATATAACCTCATTCCCTGACCAGGCACCCAACTCTGGCCGCAGTGAAGAAAACACCGACTCTTAACCAATACACCACCGGTGCTGCCTTCCAAGCTGTTGAACTGCTTCTTAATGCCGACACATATGGCATTTAATTTATCAGTACATAAG
>NW_025150112.1:0-1360 GCF_004010195.1 Chiloscyllium plagiosum | reverse complement strand
ATGGCCCCTGTGGCGCGCAAGTCCGGGTGGGGCAAGAAATATATTTCTGGTGATGGGGTCTGTTTGAAGGTAGTCGAAATGATCTAGGATGACGCGTTGTATTTGCTGGTTGTTGGGACAGAAGGTGAGGACCAGGGGGGCTCTGTGCTTGCTGTGATTGGATGGGTGCGCTTCAAGGACAGATGCACAAAAGAGGAGGAGACATACTGGAGGGAGACTTCGACAAATGGTGGGCGAATTGCTTTGTGTTGAGTCTGTCAACGGAAACGTAGACAGAGATGTACAGGAAAGAGAGGGATGTGGGCTAGATGATCCAGTTGAATTTGTGGTCAGGCAATAAATTGTTATTAAAATTCATGAACTTTTAAAACTCCTGGTGGGAGCACGATGTGGAGTTGATACAGAGGAAATGGCTGGAAATGGTGCCGGTGCAGCTGTGGAAAACACACTGTTCCCTGTACTTGAGGAAGAGGCATGCACATGAGAACGATGCTGGTGCCTTTCGCTACCAATCAAGCCAGCACACAAAGCGGGCACAATGATAAATTGGCGCACTAATCTCCACATAGCTGAAAACAGGCACCAACTCACGGACACCTTTTCCGACGGCCCACTCAATCACGAGCTCACCTGCCACTAAAAACCTCTCATGTATCAGCCTCAAAACTCTTGTCCGGGGACAACGCACTGCCCGGTTCTATCTCCGACCCAAAATTCACAAACATGACTGCTCTGGTTGACCTAATGTCTCATCCAGCTCCTTCCCCAAAGAAAATACCCCAGCATATCTTGGCATCATTCTGTCCAGCTTGATCTAGGATCTCCCCATGTATGTTTGGGATGCCACCGCCTCCATGACTTCCGTTTCTCTGGCTCGCAAACTTCATCTTCAGACATTCTTCTCTCAAGACGAAGGCCTCCAGGCCCACCATTTCGTCGTCAAACGATGACCCAAATCGCATACTTCCACTGAAACATTCGTCTGATTGTTTGAACTGGACCTCATCCTCAAAAAAATCTCGTTTCAATTCTTCCACTTCCTCTAGGGAAAAGGAGTAACAATGGGCATCCGCAGAGGCCCCAGCTGTGCATGCAACGTTCTCTGGTACGTGGAACAGTTCATCTGCCGTAGTGAAACTGACACCAATCTCCTCCATTTCCTCCGCTTCATCAATGACTCGATGAGCGCCAGCTCATGCTCCTGTGAGCAGCACGAACAGCTTATCAATTTCACCAGTACTTTGTACCCTGACTTCAAATTCATCTGGACCGTCTCGGGCACCTCTCTCCCCTTCCTGGACCTCTCTATCTTCATTTCCGTTGACAGACACAAAACAGACATCGACGTCAAGCTCACTGC
>NW_025150111.1:0-1360 GCF_004010195.1 Chiloscyllium plagiosum | reverse complement strand
TCCATTCAAGTTTCCCAACATCTTTCCGATAGGGAGGAGACCAGAATTACACGCAACATTCCAACAGTGGCCTAACCAATGCCCTGTACAGCCGCAACATGACCTCCCAACTCCTGTACTCAACACTCTGACCAATAAAGGAAAGCGTACCAAACGCCGCCTTCACTATCCTATCTACCTGTGACTCCACTTTCAAGGAGCAGCAAAAAGCGTTTGTGAGTTTCAGTATTCTAACAACATTAGGGTAGAAACTGTCCCTAAACCGGCTGGTGTGTGTCTGTTCAGGCCTCTGTACCTTCTCCCCCGATGGTAGAGGTTGGAGAAAAGCATTGCCAGGGTGGGATGGATCTTTGGGAATGCTGGCGGCCTTTCCTTGACCGCGGGCCTGGGAGATGGATTCTACAGGTGGGAGGGTGCCCTTTGTGATTGTCCGGGCCGAGATCACCGCTCTCTGTGACCCGTCTCCGATCTTGAACGGTACAGTTGCCGTACCAGGTAGGGATACATCCAGACAGGATGCTGGCACACCTATAAAAGTCGGCAAAGGTTACCCGCCATCAGGCTGCCTGAGGGAGAAGAGACGCTGTTGGGTCTTTGTAACCAGTGCGCCCGCAGGAAGAGACCAGGAAAGCTTGCTGTGGGATGACCACCCCCCACTCTGCCCACGAGCTCATTCACGGTGAGATGAGTGGAGAGACAGAAATTCAGAGAGATTGGAGGATAGTGAGTATGAGAAAATGTGGATTGAGAGAGAGAGAGGCGGGGGGGAGAGGGAGGAGGTAAGTGGATGGGGATTGAGAGTAGAAATTGGGAGAGAGAGAGAGAGAGAGAGAGAGACAGAAAGTCCCCTAAGGTAGGGACTCCCACCTTAGAGGCCTGAGTGCCAGGGAGGAATCGTACTTTTGTTTTGTTGTTGGGAGTGACAGGTATGGGAGAGAGGAGTGGGTATCATCAGAAGCCCTCCAGCCGGAGAGCTGGAGTCGGAACTGGACCTAAGAGCCTGGAGGCTGGGAGCGACTCTCAGCGGTATCTCTCTCTCTCTCTCTCTCTCTCTCTCTTCTCTCTCACACACACACAAACAGGCAGCTCTTGTTTCAAGTCTGAGCTATAAAGGAAAGCCCTCAGGCCTTGTCTCGTTCTCGGCCGGTTGTCCACCCGGCCTGGCGAGACGGGCTTCCTGACTCGGCCAACACCAGGCACTAGACCCAAGGCTTTCTGTTCTCCGCACGTGGGGCTTCAGAGTGGCCAACCTCCGAAGGCAGGACTCTGTGGGGACGAGGCAGGAACGTTGGGTTGAGGCGAAATGGAACAGACTTTGATGGGCTGAGTGGCCTGTGCTGTGTGTTCATGTGGGGGAGGT
>NW_025150110.1:0-1360 GCF_004010195.1 Chiloscyllium plagiosum | reverse complement strand
TGCTCACTCACTCCTTCCCTTCAGTTTTACATCAGTTTCACAGTGTGTGTGAGGGTGGGAATGGATTTCTAAATATTAATACAGCAAGCCAAACCCCTCATAGGTCAGGAAATGTTTCTGCTACTTTCATCACTCACAAGGAACAGGAAAATAAAGGTTCAGTCACAATTCTTACAGGAACATAGCGGTTATAATCACCAGGAAAGGCTGAACAGCACAAAACGCTTTTCTCAAGAAAAGAGGAGGCTCAGAGACAGCCTGGTACAAGTAGAAAGCTTTGTGTCTGTGTTTCCAGAGATTTGTGGTTGAAATCATTGTTTTGGAAGAATTTTTCATTGCCCCAGATCATCAAAGGTGCTATCTAAATGTGCATCTTTCTCTCTATCTGAGTTAACAATCAGATTGACAGGTCAATGTCTGAGTGTCTTACCAAATCCCTGATTGAATCTGTCTCCCCCACAATCTCGGTTGCCTCACCACTCACTGGGTCATGGAGAACCTCTGCCGATACAATGAGAGCTGTCTTTGCTGTCACCGTTCCTCGTGCTTCCGCCTCATCCCCACTTCCCTTCTTTAATTTCCAGCTACCTCCAGTCCTCCCACATGGGCATATTGAATAGCATGACAGGAGAAAGGATTGAAACCGAGAGTACAATAGCCAGAATGAGAGAGGAAGAAGGAAATAAACGGTGATTGTGGATCCCAGGGGGTACAGACTCCAGGATTTGTCCTTGTGAGCATTCCTGCAGTAATACAAGACAGCATTCCATGATGAGAGTTAAATCCGGGTGGCAGGAGAGGGAGCCACTGAACATGAGCAGGTTTAGTTCAAACACAGGAGGTTTGTTCAGTCAGTAACAGTGTGTTCGACATGGAGGTTAAGTGAGCAATGAGGGGAAATGTTATCACAAACTGCCGATGGATAACTTGCATTGGAACAGGAGGAGGCCATTCAGCCCCTCAACTCTGCTCTGCCATTCATGATGATCATAGCTGATGTGTGACCTAACGGACAACTTTCGAAACCCTCTAATTTCATCACTAAACTCCTCTGCAACAGACAAGATGAGTATTGTAAAACTAAACATCTGCAAATGCTGGGACATCAGAAACAAAATCAGAAATTGCTGGAAAAATTCAGTAGTTCTGGCAGCATCTGTGGAGAGTGAACCGTTCGTGTCCAGTGATCAGTCAGGTGACCAGCTGCAGCTGACCATTCTGCTGTTTCTGTAACACTGGAACGGGTTCTGGTGCGAGGGGAATGAGGTTGTCAATAACAACTGAGGAAACAGGAGGACGTACTCAATCAGAATTATGAATTCACTTACCCTCCCAGTGGGACACTCACCAACACAGTCAC
>NW_025150109.1:0-1360 GCF_004010195.1 Chiloscyllium plagiosum | reverse complement strand
TTCCAAACTTCCAGCTCAGCACTGTCCCCACGACCTGTCCTACCGGCCTCTCTTCCTTTCCACCTATCCACTCACCCTCCTCCCTGACCTATCACCTTCATTCCCTCCCCCACTCACCTATTGTACTCTTGTAACTTTTTCGATTTTACTACTCCTCGGATGCTGCCTGAACTGCTGTGCTTTTCCAGCACTACTCTAATATAGACTCTGGTTTCCAGCATCTGCAGTCATTGTTTTTATCTATTCTTGATTAATCTCTGCCTTTCCAGAGGATACCACAGGACTGGAGGACAGCCATGTGCAATCATTTTTTAACAAGGGAGGAAGCGATAAACCAGGAAATTGTAGGCCAGTCTAAACTCAGTAGTGGAGAAACTATCGAAAGTAATTCTGAGGGAACAATTAATTTGAACTTGGAAGGGCAGAGGTTAATCAGCAATAATCAGCAATTAAGGGGAGGTCATATCTGACCAATTTGATTGAATATTTCAAAGAGGTGACTAGGTGTATAGATGAGCCCAAAGCATTCACTATAGTATGTTGTCCTTTAGTTTGGCTTTTGGTAAGGTTCTGCAAGGGAGACAAGGAGCAAAGGCAAGAGCCCATGAGAACACGGGTCCTTGGTGCTGTGAGGCAGCAGTGCTAACCACTGAGCCACTGTACCGCATGATCTAGACAGATTGGGCAAATCAATGGCAAATGAAGTATAATTTGGATAAATATGAGGTTATTCACTTTGGAAGCAAAAACAAGAAGTGAATGGCTGTAAATGGGGAGAGGGAAGTGTGCAGTGGGAGCTGGGTGTCCTTGTGCTGAAGGGAATCGTACAGGTGCAGCAGGCAAAGTAGGGCAATGGGATGTTGGCCTTCACTGCGAGAGGATTCGAGTACAGGACAGGAATGTGTTGTTGTAGTAATACAGAGCCTTGGGGAGGTCACACCTAGAATATTGTGTTGAGTCTTGGTCTCCTTTTCTGAGGAAGGATGCTCTTGCTCTTGAAGGAGTGCAGCGAAGGTTTCCCAGGCTGATTCCGGGGATGGCGGCACTGACGGATGAGGAGAGATTGACTCGGTTAGGATTGTTTTCACTGGAGTTCAGATAAATGAGGGGGATCTTAGAGAGATTTATAAAATTCTAACAGGACTAGACAGGGCATTGCAGGGAGGATGTTCCCAACAGTGGGTGTGTCCAGAACCAGGAGTCACAGTCTGAGGATTTGGGCAGGAGACGAGGAGACATTTTATCCAAAGAGTAGTGAGCGTGAGGAATTCATTACCACAGGAAGGAGCTAATGCCAAAACATTGAATGTATTCAAGAGGCAGCTAAATATAGCACTTGGGGGCGAATGGGGTCGAAGGT
>NW_025150108.1:0-1360 GCF_004010195.1 Chiloscyllium plagiosum | reverse complement strand
ACTATCGATGATACAAATTTCTCAGCAAGAAGCCCAGCAATCACTTTTCCAGCTTCCCACAGAGTTCTCGGGTATACCTGATCAGTTGCTGGGGATTTATTCACCTTTAACCGTTTGAAGACATCCAGCACTTCCTCCTCTGTAATCTGGACATTTTGTAAGATGTCACCATCTATTTCCCTACAGTCTATATCTTCCATATCCTTTTCTACAGTGAATACTGATGCAAAATATTCATTTAATATCTCCCCCATTTTCTGTGGCTCCACACAAAGGCCGCCTTGCTGATCTTTGTGGGGCCCTATTCTTTCCCTTGTTACCCTTTTTTCCTTAATATATTTGTAAAAACCCTTTGCATTCTCCTTAGTTCTATTTGTCAGACCTATCTCATGTCCGCGTTTTGCCCTCCTGATTTCGCTCTTAAGTATGCTCCTACTTCAATTTATACTCTTCTAAGGATTCACTCGATCTATCCTGTCTATACCTGACATATGTTTCCTTCTTTTTCTGAACCAAATACTCAATTTCTTTAGTCATCCAGAATTCCCAATACTTACCAGCCTTCCCTTTCACCCTGACAGGAACATACTTTCTCTGGACTCTTGTTATCTCGTTTCTGAAGGCTTCCCATTTTCCAGCCGTCCCTTTAGCTGCGAACATCTGCCTCCAATCAGCTTTCAAAAGTTCTTACCTAATACCGTCAAAATTGGCCTTTGTCCAATTTAGAACATCAACTTTTACATCTGGTCTATCCTTTTCCATCGCTATTTTAAAACAAATACAATTATGGTCGCTGGCCCCAAAGTGCTCCTGCACTGACACCTCACTCACCTGCCCTGCCTTATTTCCTAAGAGTAAGTCAAGTTTTGCACCTTCCCTAGTAGGTACATCCACATACTGAATCAGAAAATTGTCTTGTACACACTTAAGAAATTCCTCTCCATCTAAACCTTTAACACTATGGCAGTCCCAGTCAATGTTTGGAAAGTTAAAATCCCCTACAATAACTACCGTATTATTCTTTCAGATAGCTGAGATCTCCTTACAAGTTTGTTTGGCAATTTCCCTTTGATTACTGGGGGTCTGTAATACAATCCTAATAAGGTGATCATCCCTTTCTTATTTCTCAGTTCCACCAAAATAACTTCCCTGGATGTATTTCTGGGAATATCCTCCCTCAGCACAGCTGTAATGCTATCCCTTATCAAAAATGCCACTCGCCCTCCTCTCTTGCCTCCCTTTCTATCCTTGCTGTACCATTTGTATCCTGGAACATTAAGCTGCCAGTCCTGCCCATCGCTGAGCATGTTTCTGTAATTGCTATGAGATCCTAGTCCCATGTTCCTAACCATGCCCTGAG
>NW_025150107.1:0-1360 GCF_004010195.1 Chiloscyllium plagiosum | reverse complement strand
AGTGCTTCCTTAACTTAGTGGTTCCAGCCCTGGATTTGTAAACCAGGAGTTGTAACCTCCATTCTCACGGCAGGCTTGCTGAATTTTCTTACAACTATTGCAGCAAGCATCCGCAGGTGTGTTCTATATGTTGTGAGGAATTATTTTTGAAGGAACGGCTGGAAGTCATGTTTTTTACGCAGACCAGGCCTCATCTGTTTCAGTTTGGAAGTCCACATCCGTGTTTTTCTTTCGAGGAATTTGAGGATGATAAGCTTCTGATGCGAATAATGCCTTTATTTGGCAGGAAGAACAACGTGACTCAGTCGGAGCAGTAAAGTAACGGTGAAACAGTGCAGGACGAAAACGGACAGGGATGGGGCTGTGTGCTTCTGTTCCTTATGTAGAGACAGGAATGTGCTGGAATCCAAATAAAACAGGTAGGAGGCTGGAAGGGGACAGCTAGCCAGGCTGCCACAGAGGTGGAGAAATCAACGTTTAGATGGTACCAAATATGCACGATTGGGGCAGTCTAAGAAGGACAGCCTCCTGCCAGTTTACTTACGTAAACCGAAACGGGTTCTAAAGCTAATAGTGAACAAAGAAGAGGCCAAACTGTTCAATTCCTCATTTTATGCAAGTTGGGCTCAACTGAGTTCTTTGTCGCTCTCAAAAGATGTGTCTGTGTAGTTCCTTCTTTGGGTCAAAATGAGGTCCAGTTCTCCCCAGGTCATGAACAAATGTGACGGGATCTGAATTCAGTCTCTATCGCTGGTTCATTGAGATTAAAACTTTGCATGGAAAGTCTCATTGAGATGAACACTTCAGACGTCAGGCTGTGGGCGAGGTAGTGGTAACTGGAAAGGAGAATGGATGGATGTTTGATGGATGGCACTGACATAATGTATTGTTCTGTGCTTTAAAAGCACGGTGTCACGAACATTCTTTTTGATAGAAATGTCTCATCGCTGGAAAAGAAATCTATGCTGTTCAGAGAAAACGCAATTGCACATGCCGTCTTTCCTGGTGACTAGTGGTTACGATGCAGCGCTTTCACCGCTGTGGTTTGAGTTTATTTCTTGTTCAGGGAATCAGGATTTATTGTTCCTGCTAAGGGCAACAACAAAAGTAGAGCATCTTTGACAGGAATCACATTACAAACGCGTCCGCATGTGCCTTGCAATATTGTACAGGGCCGTAAGGTGGCTCACTGGTTATCACTGCTGCCACACAGCGCCAGAGATATGATCTGCCTTCTTCTGTCGACTGTCAATAAGATGCCTTCTTCAGGATCAAATGAAGAGAAAAAGATAAGGAATTGTTCTTTGAGGGTTAATCCCTGGAGGACTTGTGTGCATTTGTTGCATTGAATAGCCAGTTT
>NW_025150106.1:0-1360 GCF_004010195.1 Chiloscyllium plagiosum | reverse complement strand
ATGAATATTGCAAAACTAAATATCTGCAAATGCTGGGAAATGAGAAAAAAAACATAAATTCAGCAGGTCTGGCAGCATCTGTGGAGAGTTAACCTTTGGGGTCCAGTGACCAGTCAAGGGACCAGCTGCAGCTGACCATTCTGCTTTTTCTGTAACACTCTCTGGAACAGGTTCTGGTGCGAAGGGAATATGATTGTTAATAACAACTGATAAAACAGGAGGGGGCGTGCTCAATCAGAATATAACCCATTTTGGTCTTTCGCTTTTAAATCAAAAGCAAATAAAATTCATTAGCATTTCAGAAATAGAATAACAGACCAGAAACCAATTCTTCACATCATTGGATCTGGGAAACTGTGTTAATTCTGACCTGGTCCAGCCTTTATGTGAATCCAGACCACGAATAATGTGGTTGACTCTGAACGATTTTCTAGCCAGTTAGAATGGATGACAAATGCTGCCCCAGCAAGTGATAGAGTGATCCCAGGAACAAACAAAATGAATCCAATCGCTGTGTTTACTTGTGAACTCGACGGTGTTATCGGAAGAGGATGAATGGGAAGGTTTATGGGGTAAAGGCAGAAGAATGGCATTCAGTGAGATGCTCCTTTGGAGAGCTGATGAGACAATCAGCCTCCTTTTGCACAGTAACAATTCTGTGAACATTGCATGGGGAACATGTGGCCTCTGTAATTGTTGAAGTACTTAACTGAATATGTCTGTCACCACAGAGATAATCCTGATAAAGTTAAAAATCACGCCGTGCTCAGAAAGTTAGTGCTTCCAACTAAACCTGTTGGACTATAAAGTTATATTGTGTGATTTATAACTTTATCCACCCCACTCCAACACCAGCTTCTCCACATCAGAATCCTGGCAGACAATCCCACTGAAACTGAAGTGCCTGTCAGGTACTGAAGTGAGCCACGGGGGCGTGGGGGGAGGGGGGTGTTGTTTAAACACAACGTGCTGAATTGAACTAAACTTTTTAAACTGCCGTTGCCATGGAGATAATCCTGATAACCAGCCTCCATCCAAAGCCACAAACCACACTAACATGGGTTTGGCTGTGTCTCGGGTTTTTTTTTTCCAGTCACACTGATGTTTGAAATATTCTTCCACGGATAGATTGCACAGATTTCCTTCCAGATGAAAAGGCCAATGATATTTAAATCAGCACGAATCAAGTAACTATCAGATATGAACATGAAGTTCAAATTGATTTCTCATCCGCAAATCTGTTAATGCAGGATGGAAACTCATAAGACAATTATTGTATTAAATTACAGTTTCGTTGTTTCCCCAAAGCTTTAAACCTGTCTCTCAGTTTCTCTCTTCTGTGAACTGAAATCCAAACCAA
>NW_025150105.1:0-1360 GCF_004010195.1 Chiloscyllium plagiosum | reverse complement strand
CGACAGCTGAACAACCAGGAACACGACAGGCAAGTAACTGCTGATCCGACCAAAGAACACACCCGTGAACTATACACATTCATCAGGACTTTGGATCCAGTCCTTCAGAGTTCCCTACGCACCCTCATCCCACATACTCCTCGTGAAGGAGACGTCTATTCCCATTCAAGGAGGTGAACGAGGTGAATGTTTTTCATCATTTCAAGAAGGGTAATAGGGAAATCCTTGGCAATTACAGACCAGTCAGTCTCACGTCTGTGGTCAGAAAAGATTTGGAAAGATTTCTGATGGATAGGATTTATGCACCACCAACCGTTGAGTCATCTGCAAATTTACTAACCCACCCCTCAACCTCCTCATCCAAGTCATTTATAAAAACTACAAATAACAGGGGCCCAAGAACAGAGCCCTGCGGGACACTACTCAACACTGACCTCCATGCAGAATACATTCCATCTACAACCAATCTCTGCCTTCTGTCAACCAGCCAACTCTGAATCCAGATAGCCAAATCTCCCTTTATCCCATACGTCCTGACTTTGTGAATGACCCTACCATGGAGAACCATAACAAATGCCTTACTGAAGTCCAGAGACACCACATTCACTGCTCGACCATCATCGACCTATCTTGATAACTCCTCAAATAACTCAGTAAGATTTGTGAGGCATGACCTGCTCCTCACAAAGCCATGCTGACTGCCTTTAATCACACTATGCTTTGCCAAATTGCAATAAATCCTCTCCCTCAGAATTCTTTCCAAAAGAATGAATGGAATAGATAGAGTCCATAGCCAGAGACTTTTCCCCAGGGCAGGATTGACTGTTATGACAATTCATAGTTTGAAGTTATTTGGAGGAAGGTATAAAAGAAACATCAGAGGTAGGTTCTTTACGCAGAGAGTTGTGAATGCATGGAATGCGTTGCCACCTGTGGTGGTAGAAGCAGAGTCATTGGGGACATGTAAGGGACTGCGAGACAAGCACATGGATAGCAGTGAGTTGAGGGATGTGTAGGTTAAGTTACTATGTTTTACATTAGGATGAAACCTCAGCACAACATTAAAGGCCAAAGGGCCTGTTCTGTGCTGTACTTTTCTATGTCCTATGTTCCAAAGATACACTAAGCCAACACAGCAGGACGTCCCATCATATCAGGTAATGGGACCCTGTCTGAGAATCTCTCCGGCCATGTTGAAGGCGCCTTGAAACCTATTGTACAGGGGATACCCAGCTTCTGTCGCAACATTTCGGATTTCTTACAGAAACTCAGCAGCCACAGACCAGTCGAACTGCGAACAATCCTCACCACATTCCTCGTTTCAGCAGATACACCAGCATCCCCCACAATGACGGCATGG
>NW_025150104.1:0-1360 GCF_004010195.1 Chiloscyllium plagiosum | reverse complement strand
ACTCCCTCAGCACCACACTCCCTCAATATCACACTCCCTCAGTAACACACTCCCTCAGTGTCACACTCCCTCGGTACCACACTCCCTCAGTCTCACACTCCCTCAGTGTCACTTTCCCTCAGTATCTCTCTCCCTTAGTATCACACTCCTTCAGTGTCACACTTCCTCAGTATTACACTCCCTCAGTATCACACTCCCTTCTTGTCACACTCCCTCAGTAACACACTCCCTCACTATCACACTCCCTCATTACCACACTCCCTCAGTATCACACTCCCCCAGTATCACTCTCCCCCAGTGTCACACTCGCTCTGTATCACACTCGCTCTGTATCACACTCGCTCAGTGTCACACTCCCTCAGTACCACACTACCTCAGTATCACACTCCCTCAGTATCACTCTCCCTCAGTGTAACACTCCCTCAGTATCACTCTCCCTCTGTATCATTCTCCCTCTGTGTCACACTCCGTCTGTATCACACTCCCTCAGTATCACACACACTCAGTATCACACTCCCTCTGCATCACACTCCCTCAGTATCTCACTCCCTCAGTATCACACACACACTGTATGACACTCCCTCTGTATCACAATCTCTCAGTATCACATCCCTCAGTATCTCACTCCCTCAGTATCACACACACGCAGTATGACACTCCCTCTGTGTCACACTCCCTCTGTATCACACTCTCTCAGTATCACACTCCCTCAGTATCACTCTCCCTCAGTGTCACATTCCTCATTATCACACTCCCTCAGTATCATTCTCCAGCAGTATCACTCTCCCTCAGTATCACTCTCCCTCAGTATCACACTCCCTCTGCGTCACACTCCCTCAGTACCACACGCCCTCAGTACCACACGCCCTCAGTACCACACTCCCTCAGTGTCGCTCACCCTCAGTGTCACACTCCCTCAGTATCACACTCCCTCTGTATCTCACTCTCTCAGTATCACACTCTCTCAGTATCACACTCCCTCAGTATCACACTCCCTCAGTGTCTCACTCCATCAGTATCACACTCCCTCAGTATTACACTCCCTCAGTATCACACTCCCTCTGCGTCACACTCCCTCAGTACCACACGCCCTCAGTACCACACTCGCTCAGTGTCACACTCCCTCAGTACCACACTCCCTCAGTACCACACTACCTCAGTATCACACTCCCTCAGTATCACTTTCCCTCAGTGTAACACTCCCTCAGTACCACACTCCTTCAGTACCACACACCCTCAGTATCTCACTCCCTCAGTATCACTCTCCCTCTGTATCATGCTCCCTCTGTGTCACACTCCGCCTGTATCACACTCCCTCAGTATCACTCTCCCTCAGTATCACTCTCCCTCAGTGTAACAC
>NW_025150103.1:0-1360 GCF_004010195.1 Chiloscyllium plagiosum | reverse complement strand
CATAATGCACTGAGGAAGTGACTTCCTGAATTATGACATGATGACAGTGTAGGAACGGTAGTATACTTCCATGGCAAACTGTTGAATGGCTTGCAGGAAAACGTGAAGGTGGTGATGCTCTCAGCTAACTGCTGCCCTTGTCCTAATTGATTGAAGTAGTAATGAGTTTGGAAGTTGTTGTTTCAGGATTTTTGTCGAATGTTTGTAATGCATCCTGTCCACACTAAACACAGCCGTTAATGAAGGCGTGTGTGGATAGTGTGGATATTTGCAAATGTGATGTCAATCAAACGTGCTGAAATGTGATAAGAAAGTTCTAAACAAACTAAAATAGCATAAAATAGACTAAATTAAACTAAAATAAAATGTTGCTGCCTTTGTAACAGAATTATCCAAAACATTAACTCATCCCCTCCCAACAGAGGTTGCACTCTTTGCATTTCTCCAGCATCGGGTTTTTATTTCGGATTCGTCGTAATTTGCTTTGGAATCTATTTTAATGTGTATGGTTTTCATAAAAGTTTTCACCAGCACCCTAGGGAGATTCTCACTGAGACGATTACAAAGCCTTATATTTCGATGGACCTGAGAGTTCGGTGTTTTAAGCAATCATTCAGCAAGATGCATCTCCACCTTTGCCTGCCTCAGGGTGATGCTCCAGTGATTGCAGTGGTGCTTGTAATCTCCAACTTCAGATTAGGATTTTAAAACTGAAGCCTTCCTTTGGCAGACAAGTCCATCATTTGTTCTCCCTTTCTAATTATCCTGGAACTGAAAGGCTTTTTAGGCTTTTGCAAATGTCAGTCATATTGCTAAAGGGCTCAAGTCCACAGTAGGCATTCAATCATAAGGGGCCTTGCCTAATGAACCTAAGTCGGACAAATACAACCTCTTCAGGATTCGAATTTCATGTCCCAACAATAGGCCCATCATCCTGTATATCTTGACATTGCAAGTGCATATTTAAATACTGCCTCCACCAGTATAAAGACAGTGAGTCCCATATTGCCACCACCCTCTCTGTGAAAATGTATTTTTTCAGATCCTCTCTTAACCTTTGGTCCTTTATCTTACATCAATACCTCTGGTCCATGAATGTGAAGCAACCCATGTCACCTCATCACATGGACTGCCCTTGACTGCAGTGTCTCATGCCGTGGCAGGCCCCAGAATCTCAGAGTCCCTGTCAGTCAAATTCTTTCATGTGTGTGTCAGCGAATACTTTCCCTGTTATGTTCTTGTAAAGATTTGAGCTTTCCTTTTAAAAAAAGCAATTTGGATTTTTTCATGGCACTGAATCTCCAGCACACCCCGATCTCTGTTGTTGCTCTCGCTTGTGGGGTCGATTTTTCCCATTTCA
>NW_025150102.1:0-1360 GCF_004010195.1 Chiloscyllium plagiosum | reverse complement strand
ACAAGTTTAGAAGAAGAAATTAGGCTGAATAAAATTCAAAATTCCATATTCAACTCCACCTCAGCGCAAATAACCAAATTGTGCAAGGTAAGAAAATAATGAACAGCTTAAAAGTGTTATAAGACCTTCTCCTAAAGCCTTGGCAATACCTATAGGCCAGGTTTAATTTTCCTCACAGCATCCTGCACAATAAGTGGTTGATTGGTTAACTTGATCATGAAATCTGAAAGTAAATCCAGCAAGCGAAAGCAAACGGATTTGTGAGCACAAACTGGATTATTCACCAATACAGACTTCACAGCCTCTCAAACCAGACAACCCGAACCTTGTGGACCTGTTCTGTTCTGTTTATCCACAAGCTGCTAGTCATCAGGGTTATATGATTCCCAGTCCGATTCTATAACTCCCCTGAAACCCCAGATGCTAGAGGTCAGTTGGAAATTTCAAACCTGAGGTTGAAATGGTTTTGTTTAAGAACTCAAGACTTTTTGTCAAAAGGATTGTGGAATTAATGTATATGTCAGCAATGATCTGATTGATTTCTGCTGCAGGCTGGAGACACTGATTATACAATCCTTGGACTGACAGCTCTTCCCTCTCTCCCTCATGATTTCCTTCTCTTTCACTAATGGCTGGGTTAGCACCATGAAAGGCCAATGTGAAGTACATTTGAGAGGTGTGAATGATTCACATTGTGCAGAGGAATGATCAATTACATTATTAATAGACACAGAAGTTCATGGGATCAAATCCTTCCCTGGCAGCTAGTGTAATTTAAATTCAATTAGTCAATCTGGAATTGAAAGTGATGGTGATTGTAAACTGATTGTCGTAAAACCCACGTGGTTCACTGATGTCCTTCAGGGATGGAGATCTGCCATCCTCATGTGGCCTAGCCGACAAGTGTCTCCAGATCCACAGGAATGTTACTGCCCTCTGAAATGGCCACACAAGCCATTCAGTTTAAGAGCAATATGTACCCCAGCAGAGAATAAAGAAAATAAGTGGACAATGCTGCATTATCTTTTCCTAACAGGAGGGGAGATGCTGTTTCGCTCTGTTGGGTAAGCAGCTACCATATGGATCAGATTAATGCCAACAAAAGAGCATGTTGTCCCTGCTTCAGTTGAGGTGGGTATATGTGGAGCTTCCCTCTATGCCCTACCCAGAGAACAAGATCAGGGCACATTGCTGTCATTCAGAGCAGGACCTTTCCTGAGGCACAAAATTGAGAAAGACACTTCGTAAAGAAACTGAATCGATATGCAGAGTAAAGTGAGAGTCAGTGTGTGTGGGACTGTACCCCAGTGAGAGTCAGTGTGTGTGGGAGCTGTACCCGAGTGAGAGTCAGTGTGTGGGG
>NW_025150101.1:0-1360 GCF_004010195.1 Chiloscyllium plagiosum | reverse complement strand
TCTCCCACCTTCAGTAATGTTATGATCCCAAAGTGCAAGGACAGTTGGAGCTGCCTAGCGTCCAACGTTTCACTGAGTACTCCCTTATCTTGCTCCGTCTTGAAAAACTCAAGTTCAACAGAATCAATTTTCATCTGCAACTGGTCTGCCCAATCCACTAACGTCCTTCTAAAGCATTAGACCGCTGGCATACTGTCAACCACCTGACAGATTTGGCGCCATCTGGAATACTTACTTGTCATCACTCAGACTTTCGTCGACTTTCTTCACGTGTCATCGCAAACGAGGAAGGAGGCCAGTGTGTATTCCTGTGGTATGCCACTGCATTCCAGTCATACACAAATTCCACCACTACCTTCATGATGCTGAGAATCTTTTGTCTCTAACTTGACGAGATTTCCCCCGATCTGACGCGTCTTCTTTCCATTATTTATCAAGGACAGAGGATCAGGATAGTGCATTTGCATAGTTCCTTCAAGAAGGCAGGGCAGACAGACGAGGTGGCTAAGAAGTCAGAAGTGACAGCTGCCTTTACCAGGCGATCTTGCCGCAGCATGGTGTGACTTACAACTGGAGAGACGTACCAGGAAGTTGTCCTCTCTGAAAACATCTGCAAAGATGCTGTCCTTCGTGATTGTAGTGGTCTTGGGATTGGCTGATGCTGTCTTAGGAGCCTGTTCAATTTCTGTAGTGTGTCTGATAGATGGTACACACAGGTGTAATACTGCATCGTGGCGGATGGACTGAGCGAGGAGGGTAGTGGTCAGTATTATGTGTCAGGGACTGGCGTGTTGCTGAACTGTCAAATTTCTTAATTGATGTTAGATGAGCACACAATTAGGCTTATGGGGACTAGTCCTTCACAGTCCTGAATAGTGTGCCTCATCGTTGGTGGCACAGGTTTTGGGAAGGGGTTTGTAGGCAAGAGTTGTAGTGCTCGACGCAGGGTTTGCAGCTTCTTACATCTATAAGAATAGTCACTTTCAATTTCCGCTTCGTTTGGGGATTTGCAGAACATTATCTGGGGCAGTGCTGGAGACTGTGCATATTTCTCGTCTCCAAAGTGTAGGTTAGATTTGATTCCACTGGAGAGGTGGTGAAACGAAGATTCAGCAGGATGTTACCCGGGATGGAGCAGGTTAGCTATGAAGAGAGGATGGATAGTTTCGTTGAATAATTTGGAGCAGTGAAGGTTCAAATTGGATCAGACACATGTGTGCACGATTTTGACAGGCGTGAATAAGCTGAATACAAGAATCCTCTTCCGCTCAGCTGCAGTGTGAAAGCACGGGGCCATCATATTATGGTGAAAGGCATGAGAGGTTTAGAGAAGGTATGAGGATATCTCTTTATACTGCCC
>NW_025150100.1:0-1360 GCF_004010195.1 Chiloscyllium plagiosum | reverse complement strand
AGGATTGGGAGTATTTTGCATTCCAGCAGAAGCTACTAAAATTTGAGAACATTGGAAAAAATAGATTATATAATAACAGCTGTTCATGGCATTAAAGGGATAGCAAATGGAAAACAGTCACTGAACTATATGTTAGTCCATCAGCAAAAAAAAAAGTTTAAATTATTATGAATATGAGCAAACAGCAGAGATACTAATGTAACATGTTGTATCTGTCTTTACAGTAAAGGACATTGAACAGAAAATTAGAGATGCATGTGATAAGGGAATATTAGTGATCATGGATGATTTTAATCTGCACATATATTGGGCAAATCAAATTAGCCACAATGCCATAAAGGAGGAATTCTTGGAGTGTATATGGGATGGATATCTTGACCGATACATAGAAAAAGCCAATTGGAGAGCAAACCATCATAGACTGGGTACTGTGTGATGAGAAAGGAATCATAGCCAATCTAGGTGTGGGGATAACTGATCATAAAATGGAATGTTTTATCAAGATGGAGAATGAGATAGTTGATTTGGAGACGAAGGTGCTAAATCTTAATAAAGAAAACTATGAAGATATGAGGTGTCATTTGGCCTTGTTAGATTTACTTGCAGGGAGAATTACTTGCAGTGATGACAGTGACAAACATTTAAGGAAGACATGGGGGATCTACAACAACTGTTTATTCCAGTCTGGCACATAAGTACAATGGGTAAGAGGGCCAACCCATGGATTACAAAGGAAATTAGAGATAGTACAGGTGTCCCCCGCTTTTCGAACGTTCGTTTTATGCAACTTCACTTTTACAAAAGAGTTACATTAGTACCTGTTTTTGTGAATCAGAAGAGGATTTTCGCTTTTAAGAAAAATCACGATACTTTTTCCCATATAAATCATACACCTTCTCTTTACATTATTTTCAGCTTGTGAAAGATTTCCAGGGAACACCCTACTTTTGGGTTGCGGGGGATACCAGTATCCAATTCAAGGAAGAAACATACAGATTGGTCAAGAAAAAGAATAGGTCTGAGGATTGGGAGCAATTTAAAATTCAGGAAATGAGCTGCCAGAGGAAGTAGTGGAGGCAAGTACAATTGCAACATTTAAAAGGCATCTGGATGGGTATATGAATAGGAAGGGTTTGGAGGGTATGAGTCAGGTGCTGGCAGGTGGGATTCAATTGGATTGGGATAACTGGTCGGCATGGATGAGTTGGACTGAAGGGTCTGTTTCCGTGCTGTACATCTCAATGACTCTATGACTCTAAACTCAGGCAAAGAGATTGATTAAGAAGGGTTTCTATAGGTACATAAAGAGAAAGAGATTAATGAAGAAAAATATTGCTCCCCACAGACAGAAACAGGGGAA
>NW_025150099.1:0-1360 GCF_004010195.1 Chiloscyllium plagiosum | reverse complement strand
GGACTTTAATTCAGATAATTGCGACGCGCTGCAGTTTGGGAAATCAAATCTTAGTATGACTTATTCACTTAATGCTAAGATCCTAGGGAGTATTGCTGAGCAAAGAGACCTTGGAATGCAGGTGCATCGCTTTTTGAAAGTGAAGTCGCAGGCAGATAGGATATCGAGGAAGGCGATTGGTATGCTTTCTTTTATTGGTCAAAATACTGAGTACAGGGATGTTGCGGAGATCATGTTGCAGCTGTACAGGACATTGGTTTAGCCACTGTTGGAATATTGCGTGCAATTCTGGTCTCCTTCCTTCGGAAAGATTTTGCAAAACTTGAAACGGTTCTGAAAAAAATTACAAGGATGTTGAAATATTTGGAGCATTTGAGCTTTGGGGAGAGGCTAAATAGGCTATGGCTGTTTTCCCTGAAGCGTCAGAGTCTGAGGGGTGACCTTATAGAGGTTTACAAAATCATGAGGGGCATGCATAGGATAAATAGACAAAGTCTTTTGAATTGGTCGGGGAGTCCAGAACCAGAGGGCATTGGTAAAGGTGAGGGGAAAAGCTGTAAAAGAGATCTCACGGGCAACGTTTTCACACAGAGTGTAGTACATGTATGGAATGAGGTGCCAGAGGAAGTGGTGGATGCTGGTATAATTAAAAACCATTTGGATAGATGTATGTATAGGAAGCATTTGGAGGGATATGGGCTGGGTGCTGGCCGGTGGTACTAGTTTGGGTTGGGTATGTGGTCGGCATGGTGGGGTTGAACCGAATGGTCTATTTCAATGCTGTAAATCTCTATGGTTCTATGACTCTATGACTCAATGATTAACCGGTGGTTAACGGTGAGGAGGAAAGTGTTAGATTACAGGAGAGAATAGACAGATTGTTCAGATGTCCAGATAAATGAACGATAACATTTAACACTGAAGTATGTGAGGTGAATGACTTTGGAAGTAGTAACTGGACAGGAGAGTACACAAACCACGAAGATAGGCTAGATTTGCTTGTGGGGCAAAGACCGTTGAGGTTGGGCAAAGTGAGCTGACAGCAGCTGTCAAAGAGTCCAAAACATGAGGCCACCAGCTTAAAGTGAAAGCCAAGAGATTGAGAGAAGATTTATGGAATATATTTTGAATCCAAATGGTAGTATGTGTCTAGAACGTATTGCCTGGGAGGGTGGTTGAGGAAGTTAACCCTACAAACTTGACAAAACACTTGTGTCAGTGCTTGATGGCGCAGGTTTGCTTGGTATCTTCTTTGATACATGATTGACAGGTTTGCTTGGTATCTTCTTTGATACATGATTGAATGTGTTGCCAACCACGAAAGCTCTGAAATGTTCTGAAACACCAGCCAATAGTACTT
>NW_025150098.1:0-1360 GCF_004010195.1 Chiloscyllium plagiosum | reverse complement strand
AGGGGTGACTTGATAGAGGTGTACAAGATGATAATGGGTTTAGATAGGGTTGACCATGAGAACCTTTTTCCACCTATGGAGTCAGCTATTACGAGGGGGCATAGCTTTAAATTAAGGGGTGGTAGGTATAGGACAGATGTTAGGGGTAGATTCTTTATTCAGTGAGTCGTGAGTTCATGGAATGCCCTGCCAGTAGCAGTGGTGGACTCTCCCTCTTTATGGGCATTTAAGCGGGCATTGGATAGGCATATGGAGGATAGTGGTAAAAACAATGACTGCAGATGCTGGAAACCAGATTCTGGATCAGTGGTGCTGGAAGAGCACAGCAATTCAGGCAGCATCCGAGGACAGGCAAAATCGACGTTTCGGGCAAAAGCCCTTCATAACCCTAACCCTAACCCTATTCCTGATGAAGGGCTTTTGCCCGAAACGTCGATTTTGCCTGTCCTCGGATGCTGCCTGAATTGCTGTGCTCTTCCAGCACCACTGATCCAGAATATGGAGGATAGTGGGCTAGTGTAGGTTAGGTGGGCTTGGATCGGCGCAACATCGAGGGCCAAAGGGCCTGTACTGCGCTGTATTTTTCTATGTTCTATGTTCTATAAGGTCTTGACTGAAGCATCAGATTTAATGCTCCCTTGACTTGAAGTCAGTCCCATGAGATCAGAAAGTCGGTAATGTAAAATGCTTCTTCAAAAAAGGAGAGAGACAGAAGCAGGAAGCTACTGGTCAATCAGTAAATATGTGTCATGAAGGACATTTCAGAACTTGTTACCAAAGACTTATAGCAGGGCAATTGATGAGTGACAGATAACTAGGCAGAGTCAACATGGTTTTGTGAAAGGAAATCCTGTTTTACCAATCTGTCAGAATCTGCCAGGCAGCCTCAGACAGAATTTGAAAGGATACACATCAAGGGGTGAAAAACATAAATAAGGTTTATATATAGACCCCAAAACTGTTGGGGTGATATTGGGAATGGCACTAAACAGGAAGTTAAAGACACATGCTATAAATCATGCAGCTGTAATAATGGGTGACATTAATCTCTATATAGATTAGGCAAATGAAATTGGTACATTCCATAGAGGAGGAATTTCTACAGAGTACATGGGATGGTTTTCTGGATGGTTACATTCTAGACTTGGAGGTAGTGAGTACTGAACATGCTAGAGAGTCAGTGTGGATAAAGAGTGGAGCTGGAAAAAGCACAGCAGGTCAAACAGAAGGAGAAAAGGGAAGTTAATGTTTCAGATTGGAACCTTTCATTGGTCCTTTTCAGCTACACTGTTTATCCACTGTGTTACATTGGGGAACCAATTAGAGAACTTCCAACCTCATAGTCCGGGAACCCCACACT
>NW_025150097.1:0-1360 GCF_004010195.1 Chiloscyllium plagiosum | reverse complement strand
GATTTAATGTTCTCAAATCCTGCACCAATCGAGAAGTTCCATCAGATTTCCACACTGGTAGAATTGGGGTATTATAAGGAGACATACATGGCTCCAACAGTCCATCTCTAATCAGTCCCTCAATTACTGGCTGCAGTCCTCGTTTAACTTCTATGGAAATAGGGTATTGTCGCTCACAGACAACGTCCCCTTTCCGTTTTAAATTTATTGTAAGGGGAGGGATCTGTAGTTTTCCACGATTCCCTTCTCTAGCCCATACAATAGGGTCTATCTCTCTCTCTGCATCCTCTGTCAACATCGCCAATTGTACAACTAATTATTTTTCCTGAATTCCAATCTCCAGTCCTAAAAGGATAATTAGGTCTCTCCCCAGTAAGTTGCTTCCTATATCAGGGATATACAGCAGTTCCCCTGTGACCCTATCCTTAGGACCTTCTATCATCATAGGTTCAAATACTGGAACAGTAAATCCTTCCCCTTTTACCCCAGAAACAAAGAAACAGTAATTGACCGTGTTAACATTTCTACCTTCTTGGTTTTAAAATTCAGCGATAACCGTGCTGCCCCCGTATCTACTAGGAAGACTACCTCTTCCCTACAGGGTCCCACCTTCAAGTTTATCAAGGGTTCCTGGTGGGCCCCCGAGGGCAGGAACCCCTGACACCCCTATTCTTCATCATAATTCATAAGCGGAATTGCCTTTTCTTCCCTTTGTAGATCAGGACACTCCCGCTTAAAATGCCCTATCTTTCCGCAATAATAGCATCCTGCCTGTGGAGACTTCCATCTCTGCCCCTGTCGCCCAAACCCTCTATCAAATGTTCCCCCTTGTCCTCTCCTTCTCCCCTTTCCTCTCTAGAACATAGAACATAGAAGAATACAGCGCAGTACAGGCCCTTCGGCCCTCGATGTTGCGCCAATCCAAGCCCACCTAACCTACACTAGCCCACTATCCTCCATATGCCTATCCAATGCCCGCTTAAATGCCCATAATGAGGGAGAGTCCACCACTGCTACTGGCAGGGCATTCCATGAACTCACGACTCGCTGAGTAAAGACATGCTGCCACCCGCTGCTCCGGTTGCCCACTATTGGTTCCATTCTCCTCTTAATTACCTCATCAACCGTAGCTACCATCATTTTCGCCTTCTGTTTTTGTCTCTCATCCTCCCTCTTAACAAACACTTTCTGTGCCTCTCTCAACAATTCATCTAATGGTTTTTCGCTCCATCCTTCTATCTTCTGTATCTTTCTCTCTATGTCTGGCCAGGCTTTTGTCACAAAATGTACTTTCAACAGACCCTGTGCCACTGGGTCCTCAGGGTTTATTCCAGAATATTTCCGCATTGAGTCCCTTAAT
>NW_025150096.1:0-1360 GCF_004010195.1 Chiloscyllium plagiosum | reverse complement strand
TGATTTAACTGCTTTTCAGTTCTCGTTCTGTGAACTGTGAAGTGTTCTTTTTTCCCATTTCTCCTATCCAGACATGTTATCACAGCAACCTTCCCACCATCAAAATCATCATTACGCCATTTTGGGTCTTGTTAATATATAATCACCAGCAGGAAACCACCCGTGTAACCAATTGAATATTTACAAACAAAGCCCATTACGGAAAAAGCAAACTATTACAAATGACAGAGTGGGAAGGGACTAAATCAAAGTAGAGTTGGGGGTGAGGGGGCAGCAGTGGAGATAAAACACTGTATCCCCTCTGGTGCCCACCTCTATCTAAAGGCATCGAGAGCATTGATACACACTACATGCTCCTTCTCCAAGGACACACTGCTGTGTAGCCTTTATCCTCAATCATAGAATAGAATCCCAACAGTGCAGAAGGAGAGCATTGGCCCATCAAACCCCACCAACTAACCAAAGAGCATCCCACCTGGAGCACTCCATCCCTGTAATACTACATTTCCCATGGCTGATCCACCGAGTCTGCACAATCATGGACACTGTGGACAATTTAGCATGACTGATCCACCTAACCCGCAAATCTTTGGACTCTGGGAGGAAACCAGAGCACCTGGAGTGGGCCCACACTATCCTGGGGAGAATCTGCAAACTTCACACAGGCCGTTGACCAAGGCTGGACTCCAACCTTGTTCCTGGTGCTGTGAAGCAGCAGTGCTATAATCCCAATTTAAATCAAAACAGATGCCCCTTGCTGTTTGTGGAGACTTATTGCCCAGCGAGACATCCTGAGATTCTGAAAGAGACAATATAAATTCAGTCAACTCCAGATTAACAACAACATCAATACTCCAACAGTGCCATCAGACCTCATACCTACTCTATCATTTATGATTTTTCACCCATGGGAAGTTTGTAACCAGCTTCGATGACAGCCATAATGCTCTGACCACTTTGACGGAGCCAGTGCAAGTCAGTTCTAATAGTTATCAATAGATTGTATCTAAACAGGATGCCCCACAACAGGAAGTGCTCTGACACTCAATGCCCGTAAGTTGGGTTTTTTTTCTTAAAGCCCCTCATGCTTCTGGCAATCTGGCAATACAATTGAAGATATTTTATACAGTAACCTTACAGTCTCAATTGCCAGTTCCAGTTCATGAAGCAGCCAGTTACACACACCAGCGACTTAAATTCTGACGACAGTGTTGCCCTGGCAGGAGAGATTGAAGAGCATGAAACTGTCTTCTCTGGAGTACTGGAGTATCTAAACATGAAACACTTCAAAGGAACAAAAATCTTCAAGAGCTCGATAGGATGGGTCCAGGAAGGATGTGCTCCGAGGCTAGTGTTCCTG
>NW_025150095.1:0-1360 GCF_004010195.1 Chiloscyllium plagiosum | reverse complement strand
CTAGAAATGCGCAGCAGGTCAGGCAGCATCCAAACAGCAGGAGATTCGACGTTTTCTGGTCCTTAGATGCTGCCTGACCTGTTGCGCTTTTCCAGCAACACATTTTCAGCAGTACCTGAGCTATATTCAGGACAGGAGAGAGGGTCAAAGTGGAGGTGGTGTTGCCTTATTAATTATGGAGTAAGTTACTGGCGTAAGAAGGGACAATATCTTGAAAGGATCTTTTAATGAGGTTTGGTGGTTAGAGCTCAGGATCAAAACCATTACAGAAACACTGCTAGGGATATATTATTAGACCCCCAGATAAAGGAAAGTACGAGAGCAGGTATATAACCAAGTTATTAAGGTAGTGAAAACAATAATAGGATCATTATATTCAGGCATTTCAATTCCAAACATTCATTCGGTCAGTGATAACTTTTTAAGAGAGGACAGGTGTTTTGAAATTTATTCCAGAGAACTTCTTATGTCAACATAGAGCAGATACAACAATGGGCAGTGCAGTGCTGGCCTCACTGTGGGGGACGAAGCCAGTCAGCTGTTCCAGGCAGAAGTGGGAGAGCATGAAAGGACCAGTGACCGTGATATCACATATTTTGACTTTGCTAAGGAAAAGGCCTCAAAAATGTTAGAAAAATAAGAGTTTTTGGTTGGGGGAGACAGATTTTATGGAAAACAAATACAGGATCTGGGCAAAGTGCAATTGTTTCTGGGTGAAACTGTAGCAGAACAAGTTGGGGCGGGGGTTGGGGATCATTTCATTAAAATTGAATTGATGACATTTTCGGCCCAGCATGTTACACCGAAGATAAAATTTAGGAAAACAAACCCAGAGAACCTCAGATGTCGACACAAATTCCGAACAGGATGAAAAAGGAAAGAGAAGCTTAAAGCAGGTACCAAATGAGCAGGTCAATGAAAGTCCTAAAAGAATATAGAAAGTAGAGGGCTAAATTTAAAAAGTCAGTGGAAGAGCAGAAGGAGGGGTGATAAAACATTAGCGGGTAAGATTAGCAAGAATCCAAAGTAATTTTTTGGGGTTTATTAAGGGGAAGAGGATAGCGCGGAAAAAAAAAATGGGAGTATTAGGGACTAAGGGAACAGCCTGTTCACAGAGCGAGCGAATATGTTAAACACATCCAACGAATCGTTCTTCATTTTTAGGAGCTGAGAAAGAATTGGAAGTTTATAGAGTGGACAAATCACCAGATTAAAGATCACCAAGTCTCACATCAGTGAGAGGGAAACAATTGTAGAAAATTCGGAGGACTGTTGCGGCTGGATCATTAAATCTCTTCAAGGCTGAGACAGACAGATTTTTATACACGTGTTACGGGGAAATTGCAGGAAAGTGGAATGG
>NW_025150094.1:453-1360 GCF_004010195.1 Chiloscyllium plagiosum | reverse complement strand
GAAGGGGTTTGTGTCCATTTTGATTGTGTACAGTGGGAGGGAATGGGAAGGGGTTTGTGTCCATTGTGATTGTGTACAATGGGAGGGAATGGGAAGGGTGTTGGCTTCATTGGGATTGTGTACAATGGGAGTGAGTGGGAAGGGTTAGGGTCCATTGGGATTGTGTACAGTGGGAGGGAATGGGAAGGGGTTAGGGTCCATTGGACTTGTGTACAGTGGGAGTGAATGGGAAGGGGTTTGGGTCCATTGGGATTGAGTACAGTGGGAGTGAATGGGATGGGGTTTGGACACATTGGGATTGTATACAGTGGGAGTGAATGGGAAGGGGTTTGGGTCCATTGGGAGTGTGTACAGTGGGAGTGAATGGGAAGGCGTTTGGTTCCATTGGGATTGTGTACAGTGGGAGGGAATGCAGTGGGAGTGAATGAGAAGGGGTTTGTGTCCATTGGGATTGTGTACAGTGGGAGTGAATGGGAAGGGGTTTGTGTCCATTGGGATTGTGTACAATGGGAGGGAATGGGAAGGGTGTTGGCTTCATTGGGATTGTGTACAATGGGAGAGAGTGAGAAGGGGTTAGGGTCCATTGGGATTGTGTACAGTGGGAGTGAATGGGAAGGGGTTTGGTATCATTGGGATTGTGTACAATGGGAGTTAATAGGATGGGGTTTGTGTCCATTGGGATTGTGAGCAGTGGGAGTTAATGGGATGGGGTTTGGGTCCATTGGGATTGTGTACAGTGGGAGGGAATGGGAAGGGGTTTTGACACATTGGGATTGTGTACAGTGGGAGGGAATGGGAAGGGGTTTTGACACATTGGGATTGTGTGCAGTGGGAGTGACTGGGAAGGGGTTTGGGTCCATTGGGATTGTGTAGAGTGGGAGTGAATGGGAAGGGGTTTGGGTGCATT
>NW_025150094.1:0-385 GCF_004010195.1 Chiloscyllium plagiosum | reverse complement strand
TCCATTGGGATTGTGTACAGTGGGAGTGAATGGGAAGGCGTTTGGTTCCATTAGGATTGTGTACAGTGGGAGGGAATGGGAGGGGGATTGGTCCATTGGGAGTGTGTCCAATGGGAGTGAATGGGAAGGGGTTTTGGTCCATTGGAATTGTGTACAATGGGAGGGAATGGAAAGGGTTTGGGCACATTGGGATTGTGTACAATGGGAGTGAAAGGGAAGGGGTTTATGTCCACTGGGGGTGTGTAGAGTGGGATGAATGGGAAGGGGTTTGGGTCCTTTGGGATTGTCTTCAGTGGGAGTGAATGGGAAGGGGTTTGGGTCCATTGGGATTGTGTACAGTGGGAGTGAATGTGAAGGTGTTTGGTTCCATTGGGATTGTGTACAG
>NW_025150093.1:0-1360 GCF_004010195.1 Chiloscyllium plagiosum | reverse complement strand
TGCAGACAACCGTCTGTAGTTTTTTATGGACCTCGGCAGAGCAGTTACCATGTCAGGTCATTATGCACCCGAGTAGAATGCTTTGAGTTGCCAGTATGCAGAGCACTGGGAGACGGGCGGATTTAAAATAGGTAGATGCAACAATTGGCTTTTAAATGGATGCTCACGTTCTGGTTGCTGTTTTGACAACAACTGAAATTTAACTGATAATTTTAAATTATATCCTCTATACCAAAACCTTGTGGAGTGTATTGTATTGCCAACATCGAACCAATGAGCCATCACCTGCTTCAAACTAATAGAGAAGCCATCACCATCACAACGAAGGAGAAAGCGATAGAAACAAAGGGAAGGAGAGAGAGAACACAGCGAGGGAAACAAATGGACAATCAGTCAAAGAGAGAAAGGAAACAAAACAAGGAAACAAGCAGTCACGTTTGCAGGGAGAAGGGAAGATAATAGGTTCAGGGACAGAAACATAAGGCAGGAAAAGTGAAAACACAGGTAAATCGGCAGTGTGAGAGAAACAGTGAGAGGCAAAGTTCACAGGGAGATGGGGATACGTCAAAGGGAGCTTGGGGGAATGGGAGGAGCTGGGGGTGAGGACCGGAGAGATCTCGGCGTGAGGACTGGAGGGAGCTGGGGTCGGGAGGTGAGGATTTATTTTGTCCTGTGCCAATATGTCCAGGAAGATCATGGTAAGAATGGGTGTACTGAACGATGGCTGTAAAACATGTCTGAGAGGGTTATAGATTACGCTGTACAGGGTGTGCGATAAGCGAGATCAATATGAACAAAATCAGCATTATCAGAGATTAGAGAGTCCATTCATCTGTCTAATAACAGCTAGAAAGGAGGTGTTCCTGAACTTACTGCTCTGTGTGTTCAAGTGTCTGTTTCTTTTAGCCTGATGGAAGAGGTTGTGAGAACTTTACAGGCATATGATGGGTCTTTGCTAATGTTAGAACAAAGAACATTCCGGTACAGGAATAGGCCAAGCCTGCGCCTATCCAAATCCTGTATCTCAACCTGTCTCCTATCTCCTAAAGGTCTGTATCCCCTGCTCCCTTCCCATTCATGTATATTTCCCGAAACATCTGAAATGGAGCACCAGTGGTCGGAGTTCTCCATTTTGTGAAACTCCCTTCCTTTACTTCGCTCTGTCCCCTGTTGCCAAGCCAGTTCTTTATTCATGTACCTAGCACACCCTGGACACCATGTGACTTCACTTTCCCTATAACCCGACGATTGGAAATCTTATCAAACGTCTTCCTGAAGTCCATGCACATGACATCTACAGCCCCTACCTCATCAATCAACTTTGGGGTTCCTCAAATAATTCTATGAAGTTGGTAATTCA
>NW_025150092.1:0-1360 GCF_004010195.1 Chiloscyllium plagiosum | reverse complement strand
CCTGCCCAGGTGTAGACCGCTCGATTTGTAATTATCCCACCTCTTCAGGAACGAGTCCGAATGTCCCAAAAATCTGAACCCCTCCCTCCTGCACCATCTCTCAAGCCACGCATTCAGCCTGCCTATATTTTCATTTTGATTCTGACGAGCACATGGCACTGGTAGCAATCCTGAGATTACTACCTCTGAGATCCTACATTTTAATATGGTTCCTAACTCCCTAAATTCTGCTTGTAGGACCTCATTCCATTTATTACTGATATTATTGGTGCCTAAGTGAACCATCACAACTAGTTGTTCCCCACCCCTTCAGAATGTCCTGCAGCCGATCTGAGGCATCCCTGAGCCATACATCTGGGAGGCAACATGCTATTCGTGAGTCTCATTTTTGACCACAGAACCGCCTATCTACTCCCCTTACAAAGTCCAAATCAATCACATCCACGGGCCCCCAACTTATCAAATCCATTCAGTACATCCTCAAACAATTCCAGTCGATTTCCCTTTTGACAATCCATGCTGACTCTGTCCAGTTCTGACACTGTTTTCAAAGTGCTAAGCTATAAAATATTTTATAATGAACTTGGGCATTTTCTCCACTGCTGATTTCCGGCTAATTGGTCTAAAATTTCTTATTTTCCCTCTCTCTCTCTCTCTGTCTTTTTCAATAATCGTGTTAAATTAGCTCCTTCCACTCTGTAGGACCTATTCCACAGTCGACAAACAGATAACCATCAACGTTTCTAATATTTTCCAACCACTTCCTGAAGCACCCCTGAAAATAGATTATTTGGCCCTGCTGATTTAACACACTTTAATTTTCCCAGAACCATTTTTCTCCAACAACTGATTTCCTTCAGTTCCTTCCTCTGATAAAACTCCAAGTTCACCAACATGTCTGAGATTTATTTGAGAATTCATTTGTGCAGAAAGATCCAGAATATGTTTATCTGTCATCTCTTTGTTCCAACTATAACATTATAAGACTTGTGTGGAACTTCCTTGAATGTCATCTGGACGTCCAAATAAACAACACATTCCCTTATCTCACACATCAGTGACCTCGTTAAAACATGTAACCAGGTTAGTTAAAGATGTCTGACTCTTTTTAAATCCATGCTGACTTACTCTGGTCTGTTCATATTTGTCAGACATTCTGTCTCAAAAACCAGATTCAATTACTTCCCAACAATAAACATTCAATGGAGATGTTCATTGTGAGTGAGGTTAGTAAACAGCTAGCACTGACATGACGGGCTGAACAGCCTCCTCCTACAGTCACAGAGTCAAAGAGATGTTCAGCATGGAAACAAACCCTTCGGTCCACCTTGTCCATGCTGACCAGACATCCTAACCCAAT
>NW_025150091.1:0-1360 GCF_004010195.1 Chiloscyllium plagiosum | reverse complement strand
AAAGTGTTTGCCTCTCAATTGCCCTCTGAAATGCCAAGCAAGCTACTCAGCTCAAGGGCAGCTAGGGCTGGGCAATAAAGGCTGGTCAGACAGAGACACCCACATCCCCTACCTGAGTTATAAAAGAATCCAATAGGATGGCCCCACTGCAACCGTGCTGGGACCAGTGTCCTGGCCAATCAAGTCAGTAGGTTTATGGACAGGGCTTTAAACTGAGAGGGTGCAGGGACAGGGTCAAGGTGAAAGGAGCTTTCCAAATCCAAAGAGAAAAGGTGAAGCATCGGAACAGTATGGGGATGTGGCTGAAGGCAATCAGAAAGGAACAGGATGGGACAGCGATTAACTAAAACTGTACATCAGTGAATAGGTTTGTGACAGGAAATTGTGGGAAAGAGTAAATTATGTTTTTTTTTGAATGGTGAAGTCTTTATCAATAAGGCAGATGGATTTGTGACACTGAGATAAAAGAGGTTTAGACACCAGAGAGATATGGTTACAGGGTGAACAAAAGGTGAACATAAATATTCAATGGATCACAACCTTGCGGAAACTCAGGCAAAATGGGTAACACGAACAATAATGGGTAAGAAAGGCATTACAGAGAAAGCATTTGGTCTCAGATCATGACGTAGAGTCAATCTGAATGTAAATTCTGGCTACTACTTGCCAAGTACACAAGCAGCAGAACAGTCTTAGCCACCAAACAGCATTCCATTGCTCATCACTGCATTACATAGGAACTCATTGGAATTTTTTTAACAAACACATTGTGATAATTTTGGGAAACATCAATATTCACAAAATGTGGGACAGTCACACTGGCAAGAGTGATATTGGAAGAGGAGTTCAGAGAATTAGTTTTCAGTGTTTCTTTGAATAACAAATTGTGCGACAGGCTAGGGACATAACTATCTCAGAGCGACCGTTGTGTGATGAAACTTCGTGAATGAGTAATGTCACCTGGAGAGATCCTCTGGGAAATTGTGATAAAGTGCAGTTTAAAGAAATATAAAGTTTTAGAATGAATCACAGAAAGGACAAGCTACAACTAGAAATAAAAATAGACAACTACATGAGTTTGAGAGGAGAACTGACCAAGGTAAACAGGCTGAACAGACTGAAATATGTGTCTGTAAATAAACAGTGGAAAACATTTGAAGGAACAGTGTAAAACACTCAAAAGGTCATTCCACTGAAACAGACATAAACTCAGCAAAAAATCCCCACAGGTCCCTCACTCAGGACAAAATGGATCATATTAGATTATCAGGCTGAGAAGATCACGACAGAGTACTTAACATCCTGAAATGAGAGGGTGCTTTAGGAATAAGTTTTGATGGGATTGTAAAGGGTCTGCTAG
>NW_025150090.1:0-1360 GCF_004010195.1 Chiloscyllium plagiosum | reverse complement strand
CCCTGATTAGGAAACGCTACACCTAAGGTCCAATTCTTAACCAGTCCATTAACCTGTCCAGCCACATTCAGGTATGTCTGGAGAAGCACACTCTGAGGTTCCCATTGTGCTGCCATTCATTGAGTCCTCCCCTGTCTGGTTCCTTCTCCCAAAGTACATCACCTCATATTTATCAGGGTTACATTCCATCTGCCATTGATCTGCCCATCTGATCATTCCATCTGCATCTTCCTGTAACTTAAGGTCTTCTTCCTCACTGCGAACCACCCAGCTAATCTTTATATCAAACACACACTTACATATCACACCTCCCCCACTCTCCACATAACCCCCTCCACATTCACATCTATATTTTTTTATGAATACCACAAACAATAAGGGACACAGCACTGATCCCTGTGGTACACCAGGGGACACTGGTCTCCAGTCACACAAACGGCCTTATCCCACCACCCTTAGTAGTCTCCTGCTACTAAGACAGTTTTCCTTGTAACTTGTCAAGTTATCCTTCATATTGTGAGATTTTACATTATTTTTCAGTTTCCCCGGTGGAAATTTGTCAAAGGCCTTCCTACAAAACTAAACAATCAACCTCCTCAAACTAATTCAATCAAATACATTGGATGTGACTTCCTTCTGATAAAGTCATGATAATTATCCCAGATCAAACCTTGCGACGCTGATTGGAGTTCGATTTTCTCCTTCCATATTTTCTCCAGTAGTTTCCTTAACAGTGATCTAAAACTCGCTCGTCTATAGTTCCCCGGTCTATCTCTCCCACCCTTACTGTGAAGTGGAATCATATTAGCAGTTCTCCAGTTCTCTGGACCTCCACTATGGTCAGATTCTAATTAAAATATTCAGTCAGAGTCTTTCCTCCCTTGACCTCAACAGCCTCCTGTGATACAAGTCATTCAGACATGGAGATTGGTCCAAATTTATACAGAACAAAGCCTCAAATCCCTGCTCGTATTTTACATCAATCTGTTCAAGAGCTTCCTAGTCCGTCTTCTTGAATTCTGTACCTGCCTCCTCCTTCTCCCAAGTAAAATAGATGTGAAGGTCTCATGTAACAATCCATCAATGTTCTCCAGCTTGACACACAGATTGCCCCTTCGGTTTCTTATGGACACTAACTGTTTGCTGATTATTCTGTTCTACTTGTCCGTGTAGAATATCTTGGGATTCTTCCTGATCTCGCCTCCTTTAATTCTCCATGTCCCTCTGTTATTCAATCCTCGCTAAGTTTCTAAGATTCACTGCAATCACCTCTCATATTTTTAAACTCGAGATCACAGGCTGGGTTTCCACATCAGACAATTTTGCCATTTTAGGGATTAATCTGGATAATACCTTTTGC
>NW_025150089.1:0-1360 GCF_004010195.1 Chiloscyllium plagiosum | reverse complement strand
TGCCTGTATTCCTTCAGCTTTCAAACCTATCCATCCTTATTCTTTGTCAGTCCCAATGAATTGTCACCAATCTGAAACATTGATTTCCTTTCTCCCTCCACAGTTGCTGCCTGGTTTGCTTAGCTTTCCTGATGTTTTGGTTTTTAATTAATATTTTATGTAGTGATTGGAGCCAGGTGGAACTCATTGACTAGGAGATCCTTGATTGGGGTTGTTAACCTGAGCCAATCAGGGCGCCCCGTATAAACAGGGGATTCCTGATCTCCTCAGTTCGGGGACTGTCTCTGAGCTGGCTGGCCACAGCCAGTGTACTGTGCATGTGTAAATAAAGGGTGACTTGGTGACAGGATACCTGTACACAGAATGCTCAATGCCTGATCCTTGCCAAGTTAGTTGGTCTCAGATTAGATTTTGTTGAAACCCAACAACCTGGATTACCGAGGGCTGGGGAGGGGAGATCAGTCACTGTTACTGTTCCAGGGTGTGAGGTTGACAAGGGGAATGAGAGCAAATCAAACGACATTACCTCCTACCGCAGTCAAATGGTTGAAGGAAGAAGTTTGAACGTAAAGCTGGAGGTACAATAGCCCGCCTTACTAGGTCGCAAAACTTTAGAACAAATAAAAACCCATTAGAGCAAGTTCAGGACAGGAATGGGCAGTGTCAGGTATCCACCAAACCGAATGCAGATAGAGAGGTTCCACCAGGAAAAGTAGAGGGGAGATGGAGAGGTTCGAAATGAGAAAAAGGAAGAAATGGTGACTGGCAAATTTCTTCTAAAACATTATCTGGAGTTTTGAATAGATTTTGCTAACGAGACTTCTTTTTCCCCCACAGTGTGTATCTCCTTGATAAATTCGATGATACTTGGAGCAATAAGGACTGTGGTGGGTCATGTCTTCACCAGTGACAAGTCAGTAAAAACAAACCTTCAAACCTAAACATTCATCAACACATATTCACCAACTCGTGTGAATGCTCTTTGCCAACCCTCTTTTCATTTTCCAGAGAAATTGTTCAACTGGTTGCAGAAGTGATTCCACTATCTGCTACTTTTCATCTGTTTGATTCTGTATCGGTGAGTATTTCAGGGTCTCAATGGTATAACCAAAGAGGGGAGTGGTGTGAATTGATTGGGGTTTTTCAGATTACAACATATTGAATCGGGTATGTTTATGGAAGACTTTCCTCTGGGCGGGGCCAAAACTCAGCCATAAATAGAAGATGGTCACCAATAACTCCAATAGGGGCTTCAGGAGAAATCACTTCAACTGGAGGGCTGGTAACAATGTGGAACCTACTACCACATGGTGCTGTTGAGTTGAAAAATTTCCCCTTAATTTAGAGGGAAAATAAGGAG
>NW_025150088.1:0-1360 GCF_004010195.1 Chiloscyllium plagiosum | reverse complement strand
GCGAGTGTGTGGGAATGTTCTAGAAACCATCTGTACTCATGGATGTGTCTCTGTGTGCTTGGAGAGGGAGGGTTTCTTGTGATTTATGTCACTTTTTTGTCAGTAATTCCGACCTTCCCATTTGTTATTCCAGCTCCAATTATTTTAATAAATCCCTGAATACAGGGACACATTTGACAATCTCACTGGGTCCCCGATCAAACGGGTCCCTTTGCCTCCAGGCTGATGGATAATGGGTTTGTCTTCCTTCCTCACAGTTAACGTCGTGACCATCTACGTCCTGCTTTATAAAGATTGTGGATTGTCGCCATGTGTCAGACGTTACCTGGGGGCCATGGCAGCGGCGGATCTCCTGGTCATTATCCTGGACCTGATCCTGAGACACATTCCCATTGTTTATCGGAAACAGTTTGATTTCCTGAGGGTCTCCGTACCCGTGTGTAATATCCACGCCGTCCTGCTTTATGCAGCCACTGACTGCTCTGTCTGGTTCACCGTCACTTTCACCTTTGATCGGTTTGTGGCCATTTGTTGCCAGAAGCTGAAAAGTAAATATTGCAGTGAGAAGACGGCGGCTGTGGTTCTGGGAGCAGTGACTGTGCTGAGCTGTTTAAAGAACATTTCATGGTATTTTATGTTCACGGCTCGGTATTGGCTGGGGAACGTCCCCTGGTTTTGTGAGGTAACAGACGCTGTTCGATTCTCCAGTGTCTGGGTCACAATCGAGTTCCTCCACCACATTCTAACCCCGTGTGTCCCATTTCTCCTGATTCTGCTGCTCAATGTTCTCACCGTCAGACACATTGTAGTGACCAGCAGAGCCCGCAGGAGACTCCGCGCTCACACCAATGGGGACGCTCAGTCTGACACTGAAATGAGAAACCGAAAAAAATCCGTCATTTTACTGTTTGCGATCTCAGCCAATTTCATTCTGTTATGGTCAACATTAATGTTGTTTTCTATATGGTACCGGATGTGGCATATTGGGTATGGGTCTGTGTATCTCGATGGCTTTATGCGGGAATTGGGCTTCATGCTGCAGCTCCTCAGTTGCTGCACAAACACCGCGATTTATGCCGTGACCCAGACTAAGTTCAGGCAGCAGCTGAAGAATGTGCTGAAATATCCCTTCACTGAAATCCATCCATCCTTCAAATTCCCTCATTAGTCAATCCATCCGGGATTTTCTCATTTCAGTTCAGTGTTTCAGCGATGGGGCAGCTCTGCCGCTATGGTAACAGAGTGAGGGTAGCATTGGTTTGTCCATCCTTATCCCACAGGGAGGTTACAGGGAAACATTTCAATGTTTCTCACAACTCAGGGGCCGGTGTGAAAAGGCACCATCCCACTGACTGTATCC
>NW_025150087.1:0-1360 GCF_004010195.1 Chiloscyllium plagiosum | reverse complement strand
CATCCCCAGCCCAGTATTTATATAACACTCCCTCTCCCAGTCACTTTATAACAACACCCCCCACACCAGTGTTTACGTAATTTTCTCCCCAAATCATTTTATAACAATAGCATGTAAACATGAGGTAGCGATAATGATTTTATTTTATAAAATGAACAGATTAATAATTTTATCAAATATTATTTCACTTTGTAATAAAATGTTTTTCAATAATTTTCCCTCAGTTTGTTAAATTTGGTGCCAGTCCCGATTAAAGGACATTTGAATGACTATACCATTGCAGAGATGTTCTGATAAATGAAGTACTATTAGGCCTTAAAACCAACGATAGTTTTATATGTCAAGCTGAATGGATTATGTGTTGTTCTTTGTGCAGAGTGTAGGTGTTGCTGGCTCAGTCAGTAAAGGCTGTTCTTCAAGTGAGCCAAGAGTTATGGAAACCGCCTTCTGGAAGCCATTTGGTGTGAAGGAAGTGGGTTCCCAGAAAGGGAGGTCCAACTCTTTCACTCAGCAAGAGTGAAGAAATGGTGATATCGTTCCAGTTTGGGATGGTGTGACTTGAGGGGCAACACAAAGATAGTGGTGCTCCCTTCAATCTGCAGCCCTTGTCCCTCTGGGTGGGTAGGTATGGGTAGCACAGTGGCTCAGTGGTTCCCACCGCTGCCTCACAGCGCTGGGGACCCGTGCTCGATTCGACTCTCGGGCGACGACTGTCTGCGTGGTGTTTGCACATTCTCCCCGTGTCTGCGTGGGTTTCCTCCGGGTGCTCTGGTTTCCTCCCATAGTCCAATGATGAGCAGGTTTAGGGTGGATTGACTGTGCTAAATTGCCCCATCGTGATCAGGGATGTGTAGGCTAGCATGGGAAATGTAGGGTTATGGGGAAAGGATGGGTCTGGGCAGGAGGTTCTTTGGAGGGTGGGTGTGGACTTAATGGGATGAATGGTCTGCTTCCTCACTGTCGGGATCCTACAGTATCTTGGGTGTATCATGTTTCTGTTGAAGTGAATTACTGCTGTGTTTCTTGTTGCTACAACAAGTGTCCCTGGTGGAGGGTGTACGATGGTGGGTACGGTATCAATCCAGTAATGGATAGTGTTGAGCTTCTTAAATGTTTGTCGATGCTGCACTTATCCCTCACACTGCTGATGTATTCTCTGGACAGCTCCCTTGTGACTCTTTGTTGTGGTGTAACCAATGCAGAGCTGAGCCTATCAGGCCCAGGAATAGTGCTCACACTCAACTTTTTAGTTGTTCTTGGGAAGGGAGCAATGTCACATTTATTGTCCGCTGCTAAGCTGTTATTTTGTTTAATGTATTTGGAATTGCTGGGGATAATTTTGGCTTCTGGCCCGGTGCAA
>NW_025150086.1:0-1360 GCF_004010195.1 Chiloscyllium plagiosum | reverse complement strand
AGGATCATGGTTCTGAGTAGCAGGAGTGGGTCAATAGACACTTTGATCCTTCTGCACCTGGAACTAAGATCAAGCTGGGGTCTCAGCCCCACTTTCCTGTCTGTCTTCCATTATCCGTGACTCAAATCTCTGTCAAATATTTAACTGACGCATCTTTCAATCCATGTGTAAATAGAGAAACGATAAACTTCCAGTGAAGAGAATTCTGACTTGAAAGGTGCCTTCAGAATTATTCGGCATCCCTCTTATAGACTCAGAGAGTCATGCAGAATGAAAACAAACCCGTTAGTCCAACCTGTTCACTCTGATCAGATATCAAATCTGATCTAGTCCCATTTGCAAGCATTTAGCTAATAGCTTCCTCTTTCAGATACTTTTTAAATGTGCGATTGTTACCGCCTTCACCACGTCCTCTGACAGCACTTTCTGTAAACACACCCCTCTCTGTGTGAAACATTTACTTTCAGGACCCTTCTTAATCTATCGCCCTCTCGCTTTCAACCTATGCCCTCTTGTTCTGAACTCCCCTATCCTGGAGAGCAGAACATGGCTTTTCAGAATATCCATGCCCCTGATGATTTTATAAACCTCTATAATGTCACCCCTCAGCCTCTCACACTCCACGGGGAAACACCACAACATAACCAGCCTCTCCTGAAAGCTCAAACCTCGAGTAAATCTTTTCTGCATACAACCAAGTTGTACGCAGTATTCATAAAGTGGCCTCACCAACATCCTGTACAGATACAACATACCACCACAACTCCTATACTCAATGCTCTGACTGATAAAGGCAAATGTGCCAAATGTGTTCTGCACCACACTGTCTACCTGAGACTCCACTTTCAAGGAACAATGCACCTGTAGCTCGAGGTCCCTCCCCAGGACCTTGCCATTAAGTGTATAATTTCTGCCCTGATTTGCCTTCCCAAACTGCAAAATCTCGTATTTATCTAAATTAAACTTCATCTGTTACTTTTTACTACTTTGTCCCATCTAATTGTGGTCTCGTTGTACTCTAAGATAATCTACTACACCACCTTTCTGATGTAATCTGTAAATTTACAAACTATTACCCCAATATTCACATCCAAATCCTTAATATAAATGATGAATGCAGTGAGGTCAGCATCACACTGCTGCTCACAAGCCTACATTCTGAAAATTACCCCTCTTCCTTCAAGCCAATTGTGACTAGCTACCTCTGTATCCCATGTGATGAAACCTTACTAATCTGTCTACCAATAGAAATGTTATGAACACCTTGCTGAGGTCCATATAAACAATGTGTACCAAACTGACTTCATTAATCTTCTTTGTCACTTCTTCCTAAAACTCACAAAAATTAATAAGCCAGGAT
>NW_025150085.1:0-1360 GCF_004010195.1 Chiloscyllium plagiosum | reverse complement strand
GATCAACAAAGTTTGTTGCTGGGTCATTAACACTTCTCACTTTTGTTTTTACTGGAAATGTCAAGGACGTCTATGAGGTATCTGCAGAATATGAATTAAATGGGAAACAAAATCCACAACCACTATAAATTGTACGCACATGACAATATGTGTTACATTCAACGATACGGTTTTCGAAAAAAATAATTAGTCTGGACAATAATATTAGCAGAAATCAAGTTAGGGAAAAGACAGAATACATCATTTTGCACTAAACACTTCTCAGATGCAAGAAAATAAAATTTGACGGGCCAATTCGATTCATACGCCATGTAATATTGGTACAGATCCGATGAGTCATGTTTGAACCAGAAATGCATTACAAAACGTAAACCGTAAATCACAATTTACGAAATTAAAATACAACGACTTTGATTGGCCCGTGTCTTGTTTAGTGTGCCTTTCTTGCTTCTGTATTCTGTCCATTATTTCTGAAACAAGAATCCTGCTTTGTGAGCAGTCATACCCATTTTCCAATCTCTTCAAAAATATCTAGGCTCGTCGAATATTGTTGCTTTAGTAGTGCACACCTACCCAAAAACTTGTACTGTTTCTCTTTAACCTTTCTCCAAATGTAAGATCCATTAAATTTTCTTTTCCAGTTCTTTGTCTTTTGGGAGCTGGCCAACAGATGTCTGAGTGTGAATACTGTTTTATTATTAGGTTTTGTATTCCTGTGGTGGTGAAGTTTCTCCCTTTGATTCATCAGATGTTTAACTATCTAATTCACAGGCTGATCTAATTCTTCAATGTCTCTGTCCACTCTGATGTTTCAGCATTCTAATATTTCCTACAATTATCAACAATCGTCTTTGACAGCAACGTGTATGTTTGGGATTATTGAATCAATGCATAGAAAAAAAAGCCTGACATGGGATACCGGAAATCAGTTGGCCATAAGTTCTATCAAATGACATCTCTGTACATTCTGGTTTTATTTTTGGACGATTCCCTTGTTTTGTTAATCAGTGACAATGGTCAATATGGTATTCTCTAATGTCAGCAGCAGCATGACCATAAACTGAAACAAGAAGCAACTGATAGAGGCAGAGCTGGATAAACTAGTTCCTGCACAATGGATTCAAGGATTTCATCATTCAATCGTGCGCTGAAAAGGATAAGCAGGAATTTCACAGCACGATTTCATAATCTGACCAAACACCAAATGTAGATTTAGACGATGTCAGCATGGATGTGAGTTTATGCTGAGGTCTTTTTTGTTTGTTTCTTTTATTTTCAATTGTAATAGAATACGTTTTGACTTACATACTTTTCTTTATTTAAGACGACTAAGTACTTAATCGCATGCTCTCTAAATTAT
>NW_025150084.1:0-1360 GCF_004010195.1 Chiloscyllium plagiosum | reverse complement strand
CCTCCTGAATAAACACTGCCTTTCTACGGTTACCCAGTGAGTGACGCTTAACCTGCTGAATACACACTGACTCTGTACGGTTAGACAGTGAGTGACCCTTACCCTGCTGAATAAACACTGACTCTACAGTTACACTTTGAGTGACCCTTACCCTGCTGAATAATCACTAACTGTATACAGTTACACAGTGAATGACCCTTATCCTGCTGAATAAACTTTGAGGAGAAAGTGAGGTCTGCAGATGCAGGAGATCAGAGCTGGAAATGTGTTGCTGGAAAAGCGCAGCAGGTCAGGCAGCATCCAGGGAACAGGAGAATCGACGTTTCCTGAAGAAGGGCTTATGCCCGAAACGTCAATTCTCCTGTTCCCTGGATGCTGCCTGACCTGCTGCGCTTTTCCAGCAACGCATTTCCTGCTGAATAAACACTGACTCTAACGTTACACAGTGAGTGACCCTTACCCTGCTGAATAAACACTGACTCTATACGGTTACACAGTGGTTGACCTTTACCCTGCTGAATAAACACTGACTCTACCGTTACACAGTGAGTGACCCTTACCCTGCTGAATAAATACTGACTCTATACAGTTACACAGTGAGTGACACTTACCCTGCTGAATAAACACTGACTCTGTACAGTTTCATAGTGAGTGACCCTTACACTGCTGAATAAACACTGACTCTATACAGTTACACAGTGAGTGACCCATACCCTGCTGAATAAACACTGATTCTGTACAGTTTCACAGTGAGTGACTCTTACCCTGCTGAATAAATACTGACTCTATACAGTTACACAGTGAGTGAAACTTACCCTGCAGAATAAACACTGACTCTGTACGGTTAGACAGTGAGTGACCTTTACCCTGCTGAATAAACACTGACCCTGTACAGTTACACAGCGAGTGACCCTTACCCTGCTGAATAAAAACTTACTCTGTACAGTTACACAGTGATTGACCCTTACCCTGCTGAATAAACACTGACTCTGTACGGTTAGACAGTGAGTCACCCTTACCCTGCTGAATAAACACTGACTCTGTACAGTTACACTGTGAGTGACCCTTACCCTGCTGAATTAACACTGACTCTATACGGTTAGACAGTGAGTGACCCTTACCTTGCTGAATAAACACTGACTCTGTACAGTTACACTGTGAGTGACCTTTTCCCTGCTGAATAAACACTGACTCTGTACGGTTACACATTGAGTAACCCTTACCCTGCTGAATAAGCACTGACTCTATACAGTTACACAGTGAGTGACCCTTACCCTGCTGAATAAACACTGACTCTGTACAGTTAGACAGCGAGTGAGCATTACCTTGCTGAATAAACATTGACTCTGTACAGTTACAC
>NW_025150083.1:0-1360 GCF_004010195.1 Chiloscyllium plagiosum | reverse complement strand
ATGTGCTGTTCCACACATGTACGATATCAGTGCTCGTTAATGTGCTGTTCCACACATGTACGATGTCAGTGCTGGTCAGTGTGCTGTTCCACACATGTACGATATCATGGACGGTCTTTGTGCTGTTCCACACATGTACGATATCATGGCTAGTCTTTGTGGTGTTCTACACATGTACGATATCATGGCCGGTCTGTGTGCCAATCCACACATGTACGATATCATGGCTGGTCAATGTGCTGTTCCACACATGTACGATATCATGGCCGGTCAATGTGCTGTTCCGCACATGTACGATATCATGGCCGGTCTGTGCGCCACTTCACACATGTACGATATCATGGCCGGTCTTTGTGCTGTTCCACACATGTACGATATCATGGCTGGACTGCATGCTGTTCCACACAGGTACGATATCATAAACGGTCTTTGTGCTGTTCCACACATGTACAATATCATGGCCGGTCTTTGTGCCGTTCCACACATGTACGATATCATGGCCGGTCTTTGTGCTGTTCCACACATGTACGATATCATGGCTGGTCTGCGTGCTATCATGGGCGGTCTTTGTGCTGTTCCACACATGTACGATATCATGGGCGGTCTTTGTGCTGTTCCACACATGTACGATGTCAGTGCTGGTTAATGTGCTGTTCCACACATGTACGATATCAGTGCTGGTTAATGTGCTGTTCCACACTTGTATGATATCATGGCCGGTGTTTGTGCTGTTCCACACATGTACGATATCATGGCCGGTCTTTGTGCTGTTCCACACATGTACGATATCATGGCTGGTATTTGTGTTGTTCAACACGTGTACGATATCATGGCCAGTCTTTGTGCCGTTCCACACATGTACGATATCATGGCCCGTCTGCATGCTGTTCCACACATGTATGATATCATGGCCGGTGTTTGTGCTGTTCCACACATGTATGATATCATGGCCAGTCTTTGTGCTGTTCCACACATGTACGATATAATGGCTGGTCTTTGTGCTGTTCCACACGTGTACGATATCATAGCCAGTCTTTGTGCTGTTCCACACATGTACGATATCATGGCCGGTCTTTGTGCTGTTCCACACATGTACGATATGAGTGCTGGCGTTTGTGCGTTCCACACATGTACGATATCATGGCGGTCTGTGTGCGGTTCCACACATGTACGATAGCATGACCGGTCAATGTGCTGTTCCGCACATGTACGATATCATGGCCGGTCTTTGTGCTGTTCCACACATGTAAGATATCATGGCTGGTCTGTGTGCCACTCCCCACATGTACGATATCATGGCCGGTCTTTGTTCTGCTCCACACATGGACAATATCATGTGCTGGTCTTTGTGTCGTTCCAC
>NW_025150082.1:0-1360 GCF_004010195.1 Chiloscyllium plagiosum | reverse complement strand
ATTGCATCTGGAACACAACACCTTACAGTTACATTTAAAATAAGAGAAAAAATAGGGCCTAGACTATCATCTTAATATATTTTGTAGGAGTTTGGCCTGGTCTATAACAATAGGCCAACCATCTGTGTGGATTGACAGCAGCATCCCTCTCTGGCAAACACCTCTTGTGCTGTTGCGACACAGTAATCGTGTGAAATCTGTTCTTTAAATAGTTGTGATGCTTTACCTTTGGATAATCTGATCGAGGCGGACACTTTCCATTCCGTGGTCTTGTCTTTGCTCTTATTTGATGTTTGAGTGACCATTGTACTGAGGGAGCTGTTCTGCATTTTTAGTGCAAGGCGTATTTTCTCACATCTTTGGGAGAAGGTGATAATGACCCTTTCTGCGTGAGCATGCAAGCAAACTTCATCTGCACATCGAAGCTCAAATGATTGAAGTTGCAATATCTTTGTAGCTGTATTTTCCACAGGAGCCACTGTGTGACAGTAACATTCTGTGTTTGAACTCGAATATTAATCAGCAGCTTGATGTTACCTCAAACGTTATTCTCTGGCTCAGTTAAACATCATCAGGCACAGCCTCATCGGTGAGATCCTGAGCTCGATGATCTCCTCCTGGAACATGTATCACTTGCTCGACTTCATTTCTCAAAACCAGTTACATTTAAAACCAGGTTAGTATGCAGGTACAACGAGTGAAGAGGAAAAGGTTAGTATACAGGTACAACGAGTGAAGAGGAAAGCTAATTCTTTATTTATCAGAGGAATTGAACACTGAAGTAGGGTCGTTATGCTTAAATGGGAATGTATCTGGTCGCCTTATGTCAGGATGTCAATGTGTTGCAGGCTTTCCAGAGTCAGTTTACTAAATGGATACTTGGAATGGACAGGTTATCTTTTTAGGTAAGGTTGCACTGGCTAGCACTGTATCCAATAATGTTTAGAAGAGGGGCTTTGAGGGGCTTTGACAGGGTAGATGTGAAGAAGATGTTTTCTTTTGTGGGAGAACCTTGGTGAGTTTAAAAATCAATGGGCACCCATTTAAAACAGAGTTTAAGCTCAATATTTTCTCTCCGATAGTTCTGAGTCTTCTGAACTCTCTCCCTGAAATGGTCACAAGGAACTGAAATCTGAGTCTGTAAAGTTCTGGACATCAGTAATCACTGACCATGCCTTGTAAATTTTGTTGATATTCACACAGGTGAGTTACCACACCGCCTACCTTTAGTTGGGATCTGCAATTCAACAGAATTCAACAAATTCAACAGAAATCCTTAGATAACACCTTCCCAACCAACAACCACTTCTATTCAGAAGGACAAGTGCAGAAGATACAGGGAATAACACCACCTGCAAAT
>NW_025150081.1:0-1360 GCF_004010195.1 Chiloscyllium plagiosum | reverse complement strand
GACCTAAATGTTTTAGTCGAATCTGACCACACAGGGGAGGTGCTAGAGGACTGGTGAACAGCTATGTGGCCCCACGTTACTGGAAAGTTAGTAGATATAGACCAGTGTCTTCTGGTGACCCACAGCGAGCAGTGCAGTGTATCAAATTATTTGTGGTATTCATAAATGATGTAAATGTGAATGTGGAGGGGTGGGGCGGCTGAGCATAATAAGGAATTTTGCGTTTGACACAAAGATTGGCCAGGTGGTTGACAGTGAGGAGGAAGGCCTTATGTTACGTGAAGATACAAGTGGAATGGTCAGATGGTCAGATCAATGGCAGATGGAATGGAACCCTGATAAATATGAGGTGATGCACTTTGTAAGAAGGAACCAGACAGGGGAGAATTCAATGAATAGCAGAACACTAGGGAGGTCGGAGGGTGTTTCTCCACACATCCCTGAATGTGACTGGACAGTGTAATAGCCAGTTAAAAAATCACACGGGACTGTCGGCACAGAGTTTATTCATCGAGGCACCATAATATGAGTTAAACATGCCATTGGTTAGCCCATAGATAGAACACTGTGTGCAGTTCTGGCAGCCACATTACAGGAAGTGTTTTGGTATTCAGTAATATCAGAAACTATTGGGGTCTCCACAGAGTTGGAAGCTTCAGTGGAAGTCTCCTGGCTGCAGCTCTCTTTAAATTTTCACTTGATTTGTTTTCCTTCCTCGATTGGAGAACTGCATCTGAGAATCTGTCTGATCTTTCCTTTTTGCCAAGTACATGTAACACTTAATTATTAATAGAGTCTAGGCGAACGCCTTCAAATATTTTTGAAGATCTTTGCTGTCGTACATAACACGTGACTCCTTCTCTTCCTGTATAATTGATTGTTGGCCCTAAATGGGCTCCTTTTTGCCAAGTACATGTATCACAACACTTAATTATTAATAGAGTCTAGGCGAACGCCTTCAAATATTTTTGAAGATCTTTGCTATCGTACATAACACGTGACTCCTTCTCTTCCTGTATAATTGATTGTTGGCCCTAAATGGGCTATCTCTACACTTCTCCAATAATTTCATTGAGCTGAATGACTTCCTCATATTCCTGTGAATCTACCGTGAGGAGCTGAATAATCTCCTCCTTTTAACTGTGGAAATGTGCAGTGTCCAGCGGCACTGTTGCATGAGTGTTACTGATACTTCCAACAGCACAAGCCTGAATGTTGTCCAGGTCTTGCTGCACATGGACACAGACTAGTTCAGGAGCTGAAGGGTGACTTTTTTCCTGAATATTGTGTGACCCGCAGAGAACACCCCCACTTCTAATCTTATGGCGTGAGCAAGACATTTATAAAGCAGCTGAAGATG
>NW_025150080.1:0-1360 GCF_004010195.1 Chiloscyllium plagiosum | reverse complement strand
ACCACCCTGAACCCCTCGATTTGATTCCAATCTGTCCCTCACTCTGGGCTACTTCTTATGCTGTATCTAAACCACCCTGAACACCTCGATGAGATGCCAGTCTCTCCCTGTCTCCTGGTTATCTCATATGCAGTATGTAAACCACAATGAACCCCTCGATTAGATTCCAGTCTCTCCCTCGCTCCTGGTTATCTCATATGCTGTATATACACCACCCTGAACCCCACGATTAGATTTCAGTCTCTCCCTCACTCCTGGGTATCTCATATGCTGTATGTAAACCACCCTGAACCCCTCGATTAGATTTCAGTCTCTCCCTCACTCCTGGGTATCTCATATGCTGTCTGGAAACCACCCTGAACCCATCGATTAGATTCCAGTCTCTCCCTCGCTCCTGGTTATCTCATATGCTGTACGCAAACCACCATCACCCCCTCGATTAGATTCCAGTCTGTCCCTCACTCTTGGGCATCTAATACGCTGTATCTAAACCACCACTAACTCCTCGATTAGATTCCAGTGTGTCCCTCATTCTTGGGTATCTCATATGCTGCATATAAACCACTCCGAAACCCTCGATTGGATTTCAGTCTATCGCTCACTCCTGGTTATCTCATATGCTGTATGTAAACCACCCCGAAATCCTCGATTAGATTCCAGTCTCTCCTTCGCTCCTGGTTATCTCATATGCTGTATATAAACCACCCTGAAACCCTCAATTAGATTTCAGTCACTCCCTCACTCCTGGGTATCTCATATGCTGTATGTAAACCACCCCGAACCCCTCGATTAGATTCCAGTCTCTCCCTCGCTCCTGGTTATCTCAAATGCTGTATGTAAACCACCCCCACCCCAACGATTAGATTCCGGTCTGTCTCTCACTCTTGGGCATCTTGTACGCTGTATCTAAACCACCCCCAACCCCTCGATTAGATTCCAGTCAGTCCCTCACTCTTGGGTATCTCATATGCTGTATGTGAACTACCCTCAACCCCTCGATTAGATTCCAGTCTGTCCCGCACTCTTGGGTATCTCATATGCTGTGAATAAACCACTCCGAAACCCTCGATTAGATTTCAGTCTCTCGCTCACTCCAGGTTGTCTCATATGCTGCACATAAACCACCCTGAAACACTCGATTTAATTCCAGTCTGTCCCTCATTCTTGGGTATCTCATATGCAGTATGTAAACTACCCTCAACCCCTCGATTAGATTCCAGTCTGTCCCGCACTCTTGGGTATCTCATATGCTGTGAATAAACCACTCCGAAACCCTCGATTAGATTTCAGTCTCTCGCTCACTCCTGTGTATCTCATATGCTCTAAATAAACCACCCTGAACCCCTCGATTAGATTTCAG
>NW_025150079.1:0-1360 GCF_004010195.1 Chiloscyllium plagiosum | reverse complement strand
ACAGACACACCATGGGTGCTGGGGAAAAAAATATATAATAAGCACTACTGCACTTAGGTGGTAGTAAGAAGAAAAAAAAAATTTTAAAAAAAAGAAACAGGAGGTTAACAGCATTGCCTAATGTACAAATGTCATTGTTGATGTCTCTTTATATTTTTATATGTGAAACTGGGATTTGAGGTTTGTCCTCATGTCCCTGTAAACTGTTTGAACGGTAGGGTTTGGGGCCTGGCTTTGCTGCTCCTCTCCCTTGTAAAATTGCTGTCTCTTGTATGTAGCTGTATTTGTTATAAACTGTTTTTGAAATTTGTTTAATAAAATTTAAAAAAAGAAACAGGAGGTCTCCTCAGTCTAGATGCTTTGAGCTGGCTGGTCAGAGTCCATGTACGTTGAACATGTAAATAAAGGGTGACTTGGTGGCGGGATACCGGCTTCTGTGCAGTTATTTCAAAACTAAAACCACAATAGTTATCATATGTGTAGACTACCTGGTAGCAGCTCAGAATTGCTTGATTGTACAAATTCTGAAATTAGACAACTATGTAAAAAAGGCTGAGTAATATTAAGAGAGATTGGAAGAGACAGATAAGCACCTGTCAGAAAGGTTGTGACTTTCTAGAGTGTGTCCAGAATAGTTTCCTACAGCAATATGTCTTGGATGTGACAAGGAGACAAGTAATATTGGATCCAGTAATGAACAATGAACCTAGTTGTTTGTGAGCATTTGCCCGATAGTGATCACAACATGATCGCGTTTCATGCAGCATTTGTAAGTGACAAGCAAAGATAGACTTTTGGATATAAGTAAGGCAGACCTAATGGGATGAGGCAGAGACTGTCCACAGTAAACTGATTCGGAGATGCCAATGTTGGACTGGGGTGTACAAAACCAAAAATCACACATCACCAGGTTATACTCCAGGTTTATTTGGAAGAACTAGCTTTCGGAGCGCTGCTCCTTCATCAACTGGGAAGCTCTACTAATAAATAAAACAACCGAGGAACAGTAAAGGGTGTTCAAAGAAACGTTAAATGCTATTCTGAAGCAGTCTGTACTGTTGAGAAGGAAAAGTTCCATCTCACAGAAAAAACACGATGGACATTTAAGGAAGTAAGGGACAGCATACGATTAAAGGATTTATAAAAACACAAAGAACAGTACAGATCCCATAGAATGGAATAAATAAATACAAAGACTAACAAAGGGCCACAAAGCAGCTTATAAGAATGGCTAAAAAGAATAATGAAATGAAAATTGCAAGGGACATAAAAGACAATCAGAAGAGATTTATAGTTATATAAAGAGAAAGTGACTAGTTAAGAGTACTATTGACTCAAAGGCTGAGAGGGTGGATATTGT
>NW_025150078.1:0-1360 GCF_004010195.1 Chiloscyllium plagiosum | reverse complement strand
ATTCGCTCTGATTACCTTATGTGATACATTAACCGCCCAACGCATTGTACTGGCAAATAGAACCCGCACTGTACTGCGGAGCTCCAAGAGTGGGAATCATAGTGACTCAGAATTGGAGAACCGTAGAAAGTCCATGGTTTTATTATTCTCAATATCAGTAAGTTTTCTCTTGCTCTGGTTAACAAATGCCGTGATTTTCAGTGTTACCAAATTAACAAACATGGTTAAATACCAAGTCAAGTTCACCAACCTTGAATTTATCACCATTGAAGTGGGAGATATCATGAAGCTTTTCAGTTGCTTTCTGAACCCTTGTATATATGCACCGACACAGAGCAAATTCAGAGTAGAGCTGAAAAATATGACAAAATCTCTGTGGATATTAATCCAAAGAGAGGTTCACAAAAGTCCATAAATTGAATTTAGCTAAACAGCAGTTCTTCCCAAATAGTTTTAGTTTCAGGTCTGTCTCCATCGAAATAGAGCCTTCTTTCTGGTAATATGTGACATGATTCATATCTACATTCATACATCATGAATATTCGAGTTTCTGTAAAGTCTGTTGGATTTCTGTAGCGCTCTCTATTTTGCTGGGTTACAGTGAGAGAACGCATCGTGCAGTTTGAGTTCTACGCCTTCGTCAATCAGGTCATCAAAGCAGTTCTCCACCATATAGTTCAGAAATATATAAATTGTATTTACAAAAATAGTTAGTGCGGATAGAGTGAGTGGAGAGATATTAACGTTTTAAGTCCAGTGAACCTTCTTCACTACATTTGTGATTGGGGAATTTGAACTCAATGAGGCAAAGGCAGGGGCTGGGGTGGGGAGGAGTTTGGAATCTCGAATTAAGTCCATAAATTGAATTTAGCTGAGCAGCAGTTCTGCGCAAGTAGTTTTATTTTCAAGTCTGTCTCCATCGGAATAAAGCCTGCTTTGTGGTATGATATGACATGATTCATATCTACATTCACACATCTTGACCATTCGAGAGGACCTTTTATTTTTGATGAGTAAAGACAACTTATTCCATTACATACATCACATTTAGCATTCATAGACCTAATATATGTTTATGAATTTATGACCTGATGTTTATGAATTTAGGTATCCATATGAAACACAAAAAAATCAATTTTAGCCACTGAAATGGAAGATGTCTATTTGAAATCATCAATCATGATTCATTTAATCCGAACTGGCATTACGGTATGTTCACATGTCTTGACAATTCTCTCAGCAAAGGGATCTGAATATTCTCTGGTGTGGGCACTTTATGGGAGAGAGCTCGTCGATGAGAAATTTGACAGGACTCTTTTCAGACGAGGAATGTCCTGTGGAGGAAACAGTCCACGTTCCA
>NW_025150077.1:0-1360 GCF_004010195.1 Chiloscyllium plagiosum | reverse complement strand
GACTGCAATTCTGAGTGAAACAGACCAGCACTGAGGTTCTCTGTTTTATTGTCAGTGATTGCTGTTCCCTACATCATTCCCACGACAGCTGTTCTCTACAATATACACCGGGACAGCTGTTCACTACAATATACACAGGGACAGCTGTTCACGACAATACACACTGGGACAGCTGTTCACTAGAACATACACCAGGACAGCTGTTGTCTACAATATATACCGGGAGAGCTGTTCTCGACAATATACACAGGGACAGCTGTTCACTACAACATACACCGGGACAGCTGTTCATTACGATATACACCGGGACAGCTGTTCACTACAACATACACCGGGACAGCTGTTCACTACAATATACACCGGGACAGCTGTTTTCTACAATATACACCAGGACAGCTGTTCACTGCAATAAACACCGGTACAGCTGTTCTCTACAATATACACCAGGTTAGCTGTTCACTACAACATACAGAGGGCCAGCTGCTCACTACATTATACACTGGGACAGCTGTTCACTACAATATACACCGGGACAACTGTTCTCTACAATATACACCAGGACAGCTGTTCACTACAATATAGACAAGGACAGCTGTTCACTACAATATACACCGGGACAGCTGTTCTCTACAATATACACCAGGACAGCTGTTCACTACAATATACACTGGGACAGCTGATCACTACAAAATACACCAGGTCAGCTGTTCTCTATAATATATACCGGGACAGCTGTTCACACAATATACACCAGGACAGCCGTTCACTACAATATACACCGGGACAGCTGTTTTCTCCAATATACACCAGGACAGCTGTTCACTACAACATACACCAGGACAGCTGTTCTCTACAATATACACTGGGACAGCTGTTCTTTAAAATATACATCAGGACAGCTGTTCTCTACAATATACACGGGGACAGCTGTTCACTGCGATATACACTTATACACTGCGACAGCTGTTCTCTACAATATACACTGGGACAGCTGTTCTTTAAAATATACATCAGGACAGCTGTTCTCTGCAATATACACCAGGACAGCTGTTCACTGCGATATACACTGGGACAGCTGTTCTCTACAATATATACCAGGACAGCAGTTCACTGCGATGTACACTGAGACAGCTGTTCTCTACAACATACACCAGGACAACTGTTCTCTACAATATACACCGGGACAGCTGTTCACTACGATGTACACTGAGACAGCTGTTCTCTACAACATTCACCAGGACAACTGTTCTCTACAACATACACCGGGACAGCTGTTCACTACGATGTACACTGAGACAGCTGTTCTCTACAATATACACCAGGACAGCTGTTCTCTACAATACACACTGGAACAGCTGTT
>NW_025150076.1:0-1360 GCF_004010195.1 Chiloscyllium plagiosum | reverse complement strand
AAAAAAGCAAGGGCACAGTATTCTTGTCAAAGCGAAAGCTTTAAGAAAATAGCTTCGTGACAAGATATTTCAGTTACCTGCCTTTTTTTGCGTCATTGACAAATTGAATTAGAAAACCATTGTGCGACTTATTGAAAATGTTGATACAGGATGAATATATTTGAGGACATGGTACTGATCATTGAGACCCTTGAATCAGCGTTAACCATGAAATCCTTTAAACCTGGAAGCATATAATTCGGCCCATCGAGGTCATACTGACCACCTGAAAATAATTCAGTAACTCCGTAACCCTGAATTTCCCATGACGAATGCACCTACCCGGCACATCCCTACACACTATGGATCTGATGTGCAAACCTTTGTATTGTGGTTGGAAACCAGGGCACCCAGTAGACCATACAGCCACAGATATAATACAAACTCCACCCAGAGAGTCACACGAATCCGGAACCCCATGATATTAGGCAGCTATGTTCATGATTGAGCCAATATGAAACTACTCGTTAGTTACTGGTAAATTGATAAAGATTATTAATCTCTCATTTTTCACTGTTACCGGCAGAATAACTCGTTCACCCAGTACTCAGATGTAACAGCTTTGAATGGCTGAACGTTACATTTACTGTGTAAGATGTGTGACAGTTTAAAACATCTACTCCAATTGCTGAGTCTCTGGCTTGAAATTCTGAATGATCTTTTTAGATTGCATGCAGTATGGAAACAGGCCCTTCGGCCCTACAAGTCCACACCGACCCATACCATTCCCCTCCATTTACCACTTATCTGACACTACGGGCGAATTTAACATGGCCAATTCACCTTACCTGCACATTTTTGGATTGTGGGAGGAAACCGGAGCACGCAGAGGAAACCCACGTAGACACAGGGAGAACGTGCAAACTCCACACAGCCAGTCGCCGGTGTGGAGTTCAATTGTCTGGCGGGTCTCTGGCTCTGTGAGGCAGCATGCTAACCACTGTGCCACCGCGCCGCCCACAGGTTCAGGTTTCCAACACTTGATGTCTTGAATAGACTGCTTCAGTATAGTTGCCGTTCTGAATGGTTTGGACATTTTAGTATTATCAGTGAACAGCCTACATCCAACTTTATGATGGCAGGAAGGTTGCAGGTGTTGATGACTCACAGTGTCTTATGGGTGTCCAGTTTCGATTTGTTTGCTCCACTTGAATTACGTCCTACTTCTCAGGAAGTAATGTCACAAAACACAGTGGACGGTATCTTCAATAATCAGGTGGATACTTTACATTCGCCAGGATTGTGTGCTCCATCTCTTGCAGATACTGTTGGGGTCGAATAAATCTGTGAAAAGAGGTTTGGTGAGAATGCTTCCCTCTTG
>NW_025150075.1:0-1360 GCF_004010195.1 Chiloscyllium plagiosum | reverse complement strand
AAGTTAACAAGAGACAGAATAGGGAGTATTAGGCCCCGAGGAAGTAGCCTGTGCACAGAGCCAGAGAATATGTTAAACACGTACTACATATCTTTCATCTCTTTGGAGAAGCAGTTCCTGGATTGACTGTCAGTCCCAAATAGAGTGCTTTAAGCAAATTGACGCACTAGCTGAGGAAGAATTGGAAGTTTATGCAGGATACAAAGTGGGAAAATCCCTATATCCGGATGAACTGTAGCGTAGGCTGATGTGGAAGATGAGGGAAGAGATAGCAGGCTCCTAAACTTTGTGTTTCTTTGATTTTGTATCTGGCCACAGAGTTGATGTAATCCAATAGGACAACGTTTAATGTAGGTTCACATCATGGTAGAAAAAAAAAGCCATGGGTTTAAAGACCATCAAGTCTCAAATCAGTGGGAGTGAAACACTTGTAGAAAATTGTGAAGGCTGTTGAGGCTGAATCACTAAATATCTTCAAGACTGAGAGGGACAGATTTTTAAACCAGGGTTACGGGAAATATGCAGGAATGGGGAATGGAGGGTTGTTAGAATAAATGTATGCAAATTGAAAGGAAAAACAGAAGCAGTGAGCGGATCGGCATATTTTCGCTCACATGTCCAATTATAACTTTTTTTTTCCAATAGCCTGTATTCAGTGGAATTTCAACTTCTCTCCCTGGGGATTGAGACACAGTTTGGAATGCAAACAAGAAATTCAAGGTATTCAGAAATGCAGTACTAATAGACAGAAAAGACCAGAGGATTGCGAAAACGCGGATTGGATGTCGGGGGAATACTTGCATTAGCGCAGTCACCACGACCAGAAGGAAGACCTCAGTAAGACAGTTTCCAAGATTAAGCAGTAACCTGCACTGTGTACTAAAGGACCTAACACTATATCAGTGTCGGGGCTCCGTCCTTCCCTCACCAACACTAAATGTGGAGCGGTCCATAGACATACTGTCAATAGCAGAGTAGGTAGACGTGCTTTGATTTGAGGGGTTTCAGTGAGCAGCAGCTCAGCAAAAGGTGCATCTAAGCTCAGGTAAATGCCTTTTAACTCGAGTCTTACAGCAGTCGAGATGGCATTTACGGCAGTCGCATGTTCCTCCTGCAGGATGTGGGAGTTAAGGGAGATTTCAATTTTTTGATGAGTACATATGTCTGGGAAGTGCACACAGCTGCAGCTCCTGGGAGACCGCATTTGGGAGCTGGAACTGGATGCACTCCGGATCTTCCGAGATACTGAGAACTTCATAGAAAACGCTGGAGATGATACAGAGAGAGGAAAGCAAGATTGGAGATGTTACAGAGAGGGGAATCCAAGTTTGGAGATCTTACAGAGATAGAAAAGCAAGTC
>NW_025150074.1:0-1360 GCF_004010195.1 Chiloscyllium plagiosum | reverse complement strand
TCGATTTTTACGAGGAAACATATTTTTCAAAACAAAGTAAAGTTTGATTCAGAAACCATTGCAATGTTGATTATATGCTTCTGAAGTAGCTCTCCCTTGCCTTTTAAAGTGAATGGTTATCAAGAAGAAAAAAGATATCTGTGATTACTGTGGGAAATATCAGGACAGATGAGCTAAAGTAAAAATACAGTTTATATGAACTAATATTTGATCTGTCAAATAATACTGCTTTTATTCCCCCTTAACTTAGTTAAAATCACACAATACCAGGTTATAGTCCAACAGGTGCTTCCAAATAACTCCTGTTTGTGTTCTGATCCAAGAAAAAGAAATTGCTCTCTTGAGCATACAATTACAACCTGTGAAACATGAAATGCCAGTTGGCATATCTTGCTGCCACAGATTGGTTTTATTTTGTACCTTTTGCCATCATGTGGGAGGCAGGAATGCGGTATAGTTGGTGTTAGCAGCTTATTATCTGATGTCCACTGTTACCGAATGATGGAATCCATTACTTTACCATGGAAGGAAGCATAATTCTGAAGGCATTTGGCATTGGAAGGATATCTTAGGTCTTCCATAAATGATCAATTTAAAAAACATATTTGCAGTATTTACAAGTGTTATAAAGATTAAAATTGCGCTCTGTACTGTACAATAATGGATATGAGGTGGAAAAGCTCAGCCAGAGAAAGAAGAGTGCTTGATAAAACATCTCTACAATAATGATCAAGATCTTACATTCAGTTAAACGTGCTGTTAAGGACAATCTGCATCCAAACCAATGTTCTGTTGTGATAGTGGATTCAGGCAGGAAATGATATCAAACTGTTTGATAACTAACAAAATACACAATGACTTTCATTCACTAAAGTATGCCAAACCTTACTTTGCCAGTAAAACCTCAACTCAGAAATGTCCTCCTGTATAACCGCAATGGGGATGCTATTTACATTTTGAAAGAAAGCATTACTTCAATTCAAAATTAATTGAAACACAAAAAGTACATTTTCACATCACTGTTATGACTGAGCTGAGAAAGAGAAAATAACATGGGAACTTACAGTGATATTCAAGATTTGATGTATTGTTTTACTGTCTTACCAGGAATGCCAACTGCTGCAAGAACTGGATAGTAAATGAGATCTATCCAATAAATTATAGGATATTCCATATCTCGATTAAATCTAAAGTGTGTTCCCCAGGTGTTGTACCTGAATTATCTAGATTTTCTGACTTACGAAGTAATGCTCTTATTAATGGCAGAGCGGACCCTCCCCATGATGTCAGTGCATGAGGTAATGTGAGCATAGTTATTAGTTACATCTCACTGAACATGGTGATCTCATAAACCTTCATT
>NW_025150073.1:0-1360 GCF_004010195.1 Chiloscyllium plagiosum | reverse complement strand
CCTCAGTACTGACCCTCTGACAGTGCGGCACTGTCTTTGTAACACTTTCGTATTAGTGATGCTGCATTCTGTCCTGACTCTGTGGAAGGTTCCCTAAAGCTCCAACAGTTGAACACTCCACGTTGAGCACCACCTTTCCCGGCTACAACAACACTGTTGTGCAAGTGCAAACAGATCAGAATAACTGCAGATGCTGGAAGTCAGAAACAAAAGCAGACGTTTAGCAAATGCTCAGCAAGTCTGGCAGCATCCGTGATGAGAAATCTACGTTAACGTTTCGGGTCCAGTGACCCTTCCACAGTTCTGCCAGGACCTCCTGAACTTTTCCAACAATGTTGTGCATTTGCTTAGTGCCTGAATGAAATGATCATTCTCCCAGCTAAATAGTATGGATTCCAGTGACCTCAAAGCAAATGGGAAATACTGAGTGGGTCAGACAGGGATCGTGGTCTGACAGAGTTCGGACACAGAGACTTGTGTTGAAATCCCACCCTGTAAACTGTGAATGAACAATTAATTCCTTTATGACATTATCTGGAATTAAAAGTCTCTGTAATAAGGTATCTTTATCAAAGTTACCATAAAACACCCAGACTGTTGGGAAAAACTCATCTGGGTAAATAATTTCCTTCAGGTCTGGTCTCTATGTGACTCCAGACCCCTCACCCACAGGGGCGACTCTGACTCGTCCCTGAAGTCGTTTCAATGACAAACTCCAAATCAGAATTGAATAAACCTGGAAAGTGAAAGAAGGAACATAGAAACCTATGGACAGGAGTGGGCTATTCAGCCCCTTGAGCATGTTCTGACTGTGCAGTGACAGGACCACTCTTTGGATAGCTTTTTCAATGAGCCAGCATCAATACACTGGGCCGAATGGCCTCCTTTTACAGATGATTCTAAAATTCAAATCATTGAGTTTTGCTGACTGTGTCAGATACTAAACAGAGAGTTTGTAGGAATTGAGCAGAGGGGGAGAGCTGAGGGATTGGCCGCACCCACTGGTGACCCTAATGGTCTCATCAATCAGGTGACCATCTGACATGGTTTGTGTGAATGACCCAGGCCTCGGGCCAGTCCTCATCTCCGATCTCCTGGGACTTCCACATGAGGAATCTGGTTATAAATGTCTTCCCGAAGGCACTGTGTTCTCACTGATAGAGCAAATTGCTTTTCCAGCACCAGCTGAGATATCCGTGCGGATCATGAGAATCAGTTACAATAGCAGCTTGTTCACCCTCAGCCTCATTCAGAGAGAGAGAGAGATCCTGCACCCCAGGGTCAACGCAGCAGGCAGACCCACACCCAGAGTCACCCCAGAGTCACCCCCAGAGTCACCCACACCCAGAGTCACCCCAGA
>NW_025150072.1:0-1360 GCF_004010195.1 Chiloscyllium plagiosum | reverse complement strand
TTTGCAAAAAAAATGACCCTGAGCTTCCTGTTGCCTGCCACTTTAACCCCCCACCCTGTTCTCTGGCCAACATCTCTGTCCCGGTTTTGCTGCAGTGCTCCAGGGAAGCTCAGTGCAGGCTGGAAGAACAACACCTCATTTTCCACTTCTGAACTGTTCTAAAATGTCATATTGGACTCAGAATGTTAACTCTGTCTCAATGTCCATAGGTGCTGACAGACCTGCTGAGCTTCTCTAGCATTTTCTGAGTTTGTTTTAGATTTCCAGCAGCCTCAGTATTTTACTTTGACTTGTCTCTCTCTCTCTCTCCAGCTGCCACCAGACTTGCTGAGCTTTTCCAGGTTTTGTTCTAATTAAAAGAGTTCAGAAGCCTTGACGAATGATCCAGATGGGTTTATATTCTACAGTGCTATCTGGAGAATTCAGATGAAACAGTTCTTGAATAGAAAGCTAATGGTGTAATGGTCACCAGCCAGTAATGGTGACTACCAGATGGCCATGAAAACACAGTTAGCTCAGTGAAACTTTTCAAGGAAGGAAACTTCTATCCTTACCCAATCTGGCCTACATGTGACTCCAGGCACATAGCCATGTGGCTGACTCTCAATTGCTCTCTGAAATGATCCAGAAAGCAACTCAGTCAGAGTCATAGAGCTGTACAGCATGAAAACAGATCCTGTTTCAACTAATCCATGCTGACCAGATATCCTAAATAAATCTAATCCCATTGACAGCATTTGGCCTATATCCCTCTAAACCCATCCTATTCATATACCCATCCAGATGCCTTTTAAATGTTGTCATTGTACCAGCCTCCACCACTTTCTCTGACAGCACATTCCATACACACACCATCCTCTGTGGGAGAAGGTTGTCCCTCTGGTCCCTTTTAAGGTTTTCCCCTTTTGCCTTAAACCTATGCCATCTAGTTATGGACTCCCCTACCCTGGCAAAAAGACCTATTCACCCTATCCATGCCCCTCACGATTTTATAAATCTCTATAAGCTATGTCCTGTATAGCTGCAACATGATCCCTCAACCTCCAACGCTCCAGGGAAATCAGTCCCAACCTATTCAGCCTCTCCCTATAGCTCAAACCCTCCAACCTTGGCAACATCTTTGTAAATCTTTTCTGAACCCTTTCTGGATGTAGGTTTGCTCGCTGAGCTCGAAGGATCATTTCCAGATGTTTTGTCACCATACTAGGTAACATCATCAGTGAGCATCTGAATGAAGCACAGGTGGTATAGCCCATTTTCTATTTATATGTTTGAGTTTCCTATGGTTGGTGATTTCATTTCCTGTGGTGACATCATTTCCTATGGAGATGTCATTTCCTGTACTTTTTCTCAGCGGGTG
>NW_025150071.1:0-1360 GCF_004010195.1 Chiloscyllium plagiosum | reverse complement strand
TAATAAAATTGATGAACATATGATGTAAGTTTACTGACGGATAAAGTAAACGTATCAGGAAAGAAAGGGATGGTCGGTGCAGATGCAATTATGAATCACACTGATCTTCAACGTCTCTTCATTATGTCATGTCCACACGTTTCCATTAAATATTTCTGCACTTAAATGGCTTTAAATTGACACGTGCAATTTCAGTTCAAACAGTACTGTTGGTGGTCTAGATCACTTGAATCCACAACTAAGCCATGTGCCCAAAAGAAACTTAATTTTAGCAATAATGAGAGATCATTGCTGCAATGAATTTCGAATAAGTAGACTCTTGTTACAAAAAAAGAAAGATTATTGAGCAGGTCTTTTTATGCTTTAAACAATATATTCCAGAACATTAAATTATGGGCGTAGGCATCAGTTCATTTGTTGCTTTGAAAATGTTAATATGTGTCAATGTTTATGATCTCTATCCTTGCTGCACCAAATTTCCAAGCAATTCCTTATCAGTTCACGGGGCCTTCATTATGAAACTTAATACGTTACTTCAGAGATAAGTGCATGGAGTAATCACTCTTTCACTTTTTCACTCACTTCTTCTTACAGTTAATTTAATGGAGATTGTGATACTAACGCGTGGAACTTGCGGCCTCTCCCGATGTAATACTCGATACTTGGTCTCCATGGCTGTGACGGATCTCCTAGTCATCATTACTGCCGTACTTCTGAAGCGCATTCCAACGATTTACTTTCCAGGTGTATTCCTGTCCATTACTCCAATATGCTGCATCAACATTGCATTGATTAATGCAGCTAGGGACATCTCTGTCTGGTTAACAGTTTCTTTCACCTTTGAGCGATTTGTTGCAATTTGTTGTCACAATCTGAAAACGAAGTACTGCACTGAAAACAAAAAGGCAGCTGTAGTGATAGGGATAGTTTGTGCGTTTGGCTTCCTGAAGAATATACCGTGGTATTTTATGCATGAGCCAATCTTCATAATTAATAATGTTCCATGGTATTGCAAACTGAAGGAAATCCGTTATCCTTCATCAATATGGGCAACATTCCAATGGACAGATCGTAATTTAACTCCGTGCCTCTCATTCTTTCAGATTCTTTTCCTCAATGTCCTGACGGTCAGAAACATTCTCGTGGCGAGTGCTGCCCGCAAGAGACTCCGGGCTCAGACAAAGGGAAACAATCAGAGTGATGCAGAGATGGAGAAGAGGAGAAAATCCATTGTTTTACTTTTCTCTATATCTGTAAGTTTCCTTCTCTTGTGGACAGCGTATGTTGTGCAGTTCTTTTTTGAGCGATTCATAAATGAATACAAACTTCAAGCGTTCACTGACCCCAAGTTTAATTTTCA
>NW_025150070.1:0-1360 GCF_004010195.1 Chiloscyllium plagiosum | reverse complement strand
AACCCCATGTGTCCCATTTCTCCTGATTCTGCTACTCAATGTTCTCACCGTCAGACACATTTTAATGAACAGCAGAGCACGCAGGAGACTCCGCGCTCACACCAATGGGGACGCTCAGTCTGACACAGAAATGAGGAACCGAAAAAAATCCATCATTTTACTGTTTGTGATCTCGGCCAATTTCATCCTGTTATGGTCAACGTTCATGCTGTATTCTATATGGAGACGGATTTGGTTTATTGTGTATACCCCTGTCTATCTCCATCCCTTTGTGCGGGAATTGGGTTTCATGCTGCAGCTCCTCAGTTGCTGCACAAACACCGCGATTTATGCCGTGACCCAGACTAAGTTCAGGCAGCAGCTGAAGAATGTGCTGAAATATCCCTTCACCCAAATACATCCATCCATCAAATTCCCTCATTAATCAATCCATCCGGGATTTTCTCATTTCAGTTCAGTGTTTCAGCGATGGAGCAACCTGTCGCTATGGTAACAGACTGAGGGTAGCGCTGGTTTGACCATCCTTTAATGTTAATTAAAGTTTTAATGTTTCTCACAACTCAGGGGCCAGTGACAAAAGGCACCATCCCACTGACTGTATCCATCACGTCCATTTGTAAACAATAAAAATATTAATTAAAGCGTGCTGAGCAGCAGAGTGACCGATGTTGTTGTGTGTCTTTGTGTTGGAGAAGCTGAGCTGGAGAGAGACAGACTCAGCCCAAGTCCTGGTCCTCAGGGAAGTGGAAGGCACCGTGCCCTGAGCTCAGGAGCTGGGTTTAACTCCCTCTGTCCTTACTTTCACCTCTGGATCTCCCACTCCAACTTGGCTCTCAGCAGAATTCATCTTGCTCCCTTTGTCCCTCTACCTCCATATATCCCTCCCACTCTCACACTGCACTGCTATTTCTCTCTCCTTTTCCCATTTACACACTCAATTGCACTGTCCTTGCCTTCCACAATCTCATTCACTCTCCATCTTGCGATCATAACCTCTCAATGTTACTGTCTTCCTCGAATCCTTCGGTGCTGGTGGAACGGAAGAGGGTTGTCGTTCTTCAGGCCGATGATAGGGAACAGAAATTTGGACGGCATATCAGGCCATTGCCAGGGAAACAGTATGGAGCTTGGGCCAAACGCCATTGTTCGGGGACATAGTGGGTGTGAGAACATGAGCCGTTACTAGGGGGTAATAGGTGGACTGGCACCGTAGGCTGTGGCTGAGACTGGTACAACAGGATATCACAAACAGAACACACTATGTGGGACATACTGTCTATTACTCAGGGAATAGAATGGGGATGGCGTTCACAGGCAGGAGCTTAGTTTAAGGTATGTGAGGGGTGTGATGGTAGGAGAC
>NW_025150069.1:0-1360 GCF_004010195.1 Chiloscyllium plagiosum | reverse complement strand
AACAGTGAGGATTACACACAGGGTAACAGTGAGCACTGCTCAGAGAGTGACAGTGAGGAATACTCACAGGGTAACAGTGAGCTCTACTCATAGGATAACAGTGAGGATTACTCACAGGGTAATAGTGAGCACTACTCATAGGATAACAGTGAGGATTACTCACAGGGTAACAGTGAGCACTACTCACAGGGTAACAGTGAGGATTACTCACAGGGTAACAATGAGGATTACTCATGGAGTAATAGTGATGCTTACACACAGGGTAACAGTGAGCACCACTCACAGGATAACAGCGAGGATTACTCACAGGATAACAGTGAGCACTACTCACAGGGTAACAGTGAGGATTACATACAGGGTGACAGTGAGCACTACTTATAAGATAACAATGAGGATTGCTCACAGGATAACAGTGAGCATTACTCACAGGGTATCAGTGAGGATTACTCACAGGGTAACAGTGAGCATTACACATGGGTAACAATGAGGATTACTCACAGGGTAGCAGTGAGCATTACTCACATGAGTAACAGTGAGGATTACTCACAGTGCAACAGTGAGCTCTACTCCCAGGGTAACAATGAGGATTACTCACAGAGTAACAATGTGGATTATTCATAGGGTAACAGTGAGGATTACTCACAGGGTAACAGTGAGTACTACTCACAGGGTAACAGTGAGGAATACTGACAGGGTAATAGTGAGCACTACTCACAGGACAACAGTGAGGATTACTCACAGGGTACCAGTGAGCACTGCTCTAAGGGTAACAGTGAAGATTGCTCCCAGGTTAACAGTGAGCAGTACTCACAGGTTAACAGTGAGCATTACACACAGTGTAACAGTGAGGATTACTCACAAGGTATGAATGAGGATTATTCACAGGGTAACAGCGTGGATTACTCACAGGGTAACAGTGAGGATTACTCATGGAGTAAAAGTGAGCATTACTTACATGAGTAACAGTGTGGATTACTCACAGGGTAACAGTGAGGATTACTCAGTGGGTAAACTGTGAGGATTACTCACAGGGTAACAGAAAGCATTACTCACAGGGTAACAGTGAGGATTACTCACAGGGTAACAATGAGGATTACTCATAGGGTAATAGTGATGCTTACACACATGAGTAACAGTGAGGATTACTCACAGGGTAACGGTGAGGATTACACACAGGGTAACAGTGAGTACTACTCACAGGATAACAGTGAGGATTACTCACAGGGTAACAATGAGGATTACTCATAGGGTAATAGTGATGCTTACACACGGGGTAACAGTGAGCACCACTCACAGGATAACAGTGAGGATTACTCACAGGGTAACAGTGAGCATTACTCACAGGGTATCAGTGAGGATT
>NW_025150068.1:0-1360 GCF_004010195.1 Chiloscyllium plagiosum | reverse complement strand
GTGAGGTGCGTAGATGCTGGAGAATGTTAGATGGACAGGGATCAGTGTTGATGCTGGAGAATGTTGCAGGGATACGGGGTGAGAGTAGGTGCAGGAGAATGTTACATGGATCGTGAAAGATGTTGGTGATGCAGAATATGACAGAGAAGTGGTGAGGTGTACGTGCTGGACAAGGGCAACAATATGCGGAGTTACTGGACTTGCAGAATATTATCACAGGGGCAAGGAGTGCGTAATGGTGCTGGAAAACGTTACTGGAAAAGGGGGTGAATGTAAAGGATAGAAATTTAACAGGGATATGGAGGCATGTATTTGATGGAGAAGGTTACAGTGAAACCAAGAGGTGTCGGTGCGAGAGAATGTTACGGAACAGAGAAAGAGTGTTGGATGTTCAGAATGTTACAGGGAAAGGGAGGGGTGTCGGTGCTGGATAGAAGGCACAGGGATGGGGCATAAGTGGAGGTCTTTGATAAAGTGGCAGGTTAGGGAGGGGTGAAGGTGGTGAAAAGGGTTATCGGGATAGTGAGGTGTGAAGGTGTTGGACAATTTTGCGGGATAAAGGAGTTAGTGTAGGGTCTGGAGACATTATTTTTGATATGGAGGTGTATAGGAGCTGGAGAGTCTTACAGGGTTAAAGAGGAGTACAGGTGCTGGAGGATGTTACAGGGATAGACAATGGGTGAACGTGCTGGACAACGTTACAGGGATAGGCAGTGGTTGTACGGATTGAAATTTGGAATGAATAGGGAGGAGATAAGGTGCTGGAGAATGTTGAACGGATAGGGAAGGGTTCACGTGGAGAACAATATAGGGAGCTGAGTCGGTGCTGCAGAATATTACAACGATAGGGAAGTGTGTGATGTAGGTGGTGGAGATGATAACAGGGATCGGGAGATGTGTTGGTGTTGTAAAATGTGACGAATAGGGAGAGATGGATGTGCTGGAGAATGTTACAGTGATAGTGAGGGGAGACTGTTCTGGAGAATATCACAGGAATTTGGAACATTGTTGGTGTTGTAGAATGTCACATGGAAAGGAAAAGTTGGTGGCGCTGGGGAATGTTACAGCAACAGTGAGTGGGTGAACCTCCTGGAGAACGTCACAGGTAAAGGGATCGGTTGAGGTGTTGGAGAAAGATTCACAAATAGGGGGTGGGGTGAGACGGAGCTGAACAGGATTGCAGGCATAGGGAGTGGCTGCATGTGATGGAGAATTTCACAGGCACGGCAGCGTGTTTGGATGCGAGAGAATGTTGTCGGGATTGGTAATGTGTGCAGTTGCTGGAGAACGTTATAGGGATAGGGAGTGGGTGAATGTTCTTGACAAGGTTGTAGAAATAGGCAGCAGTGTAGTTGCTGGA
>NW_025150067.1:0-1360 GCF_004010195.1 Chiloscyllium plagiosum | reverse complement strand
TGGTTCGAGTAATCACAAATGCAAAATGTGTTTCGTGCTCGTGTCAGTACTTTGAACTCCAGGACATATCTGCATTCATTCTTAAGCAAAGGAGAGTGCCCGAGGCTCAACCATGTTCAGTTGATTCAGTGACCTACTTTCTATCATGAGCTGAGACGTGGAAAATTTCACTGATTATACGTTTACAAATGTAAGTACGCAGTCCATGTTCAAATGCAGTAAGACCTGGAAAATTGACAGACTTGGCTTGACAATTGGCAAGTAATATGCATGCCACCAGGCAAATGCAACAACAAAGAATGACAGTCGTTTTCGATATTCAGTATCATGACCATCACTGAGTCCCCAACACGATGTTTATCAGAATCCCGCCTATAACCATTGACTAGAAGCTGTACAGCCATGCAAATAATCCTTAATACGCAGGACAGAGTAAATCACCTGCTGGCTGCCCAAAGCCTGTCATCATTTGTAAAATGGAAGTCGATGGTGTCATGGATTATATCAGAAGAATACTCCAAGGTAAAAACAGTCGATTCGGTGGCAGATACGTTCGATAACATTCGTTCATTTCATCACCGATGCGCAGAGATATTAGTGAATGTCAAGTACTGGATAAACTGCACCAAGGCTATTAGACAACACGTTTCTAAACATCGATCGTTTAGAAGAATTAGGCAGGAGAAACATGGAAAAAACAAAAACAAATGCAAACTTCCACCTTCTTACATTCAGGTATGATGACGTTGGCTCAGTATTTGACAATTCTCACCACCCCAGATCACAAACTCAACCCTGGCCAAAATGGAGCAAGACTGAGACAACATCAACTGACAACAGACAAGCTACATTTGTGGAAAAATCTTGTCAGCAGTACTATCTCCAATTAGCGAGAATCCGGGCCCTCAGCCATTCACCACGATTGCCATCACTCAATCCTTTTTGAGTGATATTGTATCAAACATTATCTGATGGCCCATGCACAGCACATCAACAGAGTCACGCTCATTGAATCATGCATTTCCTAATGCACAGGATGAGGGGTTCACTGGCCACGCCAACGTTTGTTGCCCATTTCTAGTTGTTCACCACAAATTGTCCAGAGGTCAGTTAATAGTAACCTATATATTTTGGGTCCTAGAGTTACATGTAGGCAAGAGTTGGACATGTAGGCACCGGTAGGATATTAGTGAAGAGGGAGGATATTTTTTTCTGACAGGAGGAAGTGAAGACTGCAAATGTTGAATAACAGAGTCAAAACGTGTGAAAAAGAGTAGCCTGTCAGGCAGCATCAGAGGAGCAAAAGAGTCAAAGTTTCGAACACGATCTCATCATCAAGAACGAGTGGGTACGCCAAGGC
>NW_025150066.1:0-1360 GCF_004010195.1 Chiloscyllium plagiosum | reverse complement strand
TCCTCCAGCATTCCTTACACCTACCTGCCTTACCCTTCACCCTAACAGGGGGATACTGTCTCTGGGCTCTTGACATCTCATTTTTGAAGGCTTCCCTCTTCTCAGCTAGCCCCTTATCTGTGAATATCTATCCCAATCCAATTTGGAGGTTAGAATCATAGACTCATAGAGATGTACAGCTTGGAAACAGACCCTTCGACCCAACTCGTCTATGCCGACAAGATATCCCAACCCAATCTAATCCCACCTGCCAGCATCCGGCCCATATCCCTCCAAACCCTTCCTATTCATGTACCCATCCAAATGCCTCTTAAATGTTGCAATTGTACCAGCCTCCACCACATCCTCTGGCAGCTCATTCCATACACATACCACCCTCTGTGTGAAAACATTGTCCCTTAGGTCACTTTTATATCTTTCCCCTCTCACCCTAAACCTAAACCTTCTAGTACTGCACTCTCGGGCGCCAAGGAAAATACTTTGTCCATTTACCCCATCCAATTTCTTGCCTAATATCATCAAATTAGCCTTCCTCCAAGTTAAACCATTATCTTCTAGACCCAGTTCATCCTTTTCCATCTCTGATTTAAAACTAATAGAATTATGATTGCTTGTTCCAAAGTGCTTCCCCTCTGATAACTCAATCTCCTGCCCTACCTTATTTCCCAAAGGTAGGTTAAGTTTATGTCCTTCTCTGTGATGGAGAGCATTGAACAAGCAACTGAGGCTTTGTGACTGTTCGTGGTTTCAACAGAATCTATGACTCATTGGGCTGAATCTAAGAATAATTTGTCTCAGTGACGATTTCATTGAGTGTGACAGAGGGATTGACTGTACGAGGCTGAGCAAGTTTCTTGGTGCTATCTTATTAAACTCACCTCATTATCTACCCACCCCACCCCATGCTGTCCCACTTATTGAATACCAGCCCGATTTTCCCACCCATCATGGCTGAAGGTACTTACCATCGCTCGGATGCCCCAGGGTATTCCGTGATCCCTAGCACTGGTTCCATCTTCAAAACGCCAATGGTCACACGGTTGAGCTTTCTTAGTTAGAAGTTGCCTTGCACAGTTTACCCTGAGCATGGCAGATAAGGAGCAATTACACCACCGTTTTTTGACAGGGGTTTGGAAGTCCTGGTGGATGGGTTAGTACAGAGGTGGACCATTCTCTTCCCAGAGGGAACCACACCACCAGACCCACTGAGCATTGTCCGAGCACACCACCTAGCTCAGTGCAGTATCTGCAGTCTGAGGAAATGTCCAGCAATACAGGACTAGCATCAATAAACTTCCACGCTCTGTCAGGATAAGGGTCACTGTATTGTTTCTGCTTCCTTACACTCACTGTATATTTG
>NW_025150065.1:0-1360 GCF_004010195.1 Chiloscyllium plagiosum | reverse complement strand
ATTGTCCTCTGAACCCTTTCCAAAGCTTCCACATAACTCGGAAGAAGGTCGGGCCAGTCAAGACTAAAGGAAGGAAGTTGTACTTGAAGTCAGTAGAAGTGGACGAGATCCTAAATAATTACTTTGCATCGGCATTCACCCAGGAACAGGATATAGGGGATAATGAGATTTGTGTGGAGCATGCTAATGTGCTCGGGCATTTTTGAGGTCGAGAAAGGAGCGTTAGATTTCTTGAAGTTCATTAAAATGGATTAATCCTGAGGGCCCGATGGGAGATACTCCAGGTTATTTGAGAAAGGCAAGACAGGAGATTGTTGGGGTCTTGGCCATGATTTTTGAATCCTCGCTAGCCACTGGAAAGGTTGCAGAGGACTGGTGAGTAGCTTATGGCGTTCCTCTCTTCAAGAAGGGAAAAAGGGACAATCCAGGAAATTATAGCCTCGTGAGTCTCACCTCAGTGGTTGGGAAGCTTTGGACAGAATTCTTACGGATAGGATTTATGCGCATTTGGTAAAGAATGTCCTAATTAGGGACAGTCAGCGCAGCATCATAAGATGCACAGGGTTGACTGTCAAAATGTTTTACCCAGAGTTGAAATATCTTTACTAGAGAATGTGCATTTAAGGTGAGAGGGGGAGAGCTCAAAGGAGATGTGAGGGGTAATATGTTTTCCACAAAGAGTGGTCGGAATCTGGAACATGTTGCCAGGGATAGTGGAGGAGGCAGAAATGAGAGGGGTGTTTAAAGGTTTTTTGGGTAAGCACGTGAATATGCAAGGACATGGAACAAAGATAGGCAGAAAGGATGAGTTTAATTTGGTGTCACATTGGCTGAAGGGCCCGTTCCTGTGCTGTGCTGTGAATTAAAATCAATTTAATTTTAAACCGATACAGTGACTCGTTTCTTTCTGGAAGGGCCCGTTCCTGTGCTGTGCTGTTCTTTGTTGTGTTTCTTTTGTGACAACATGACGGTGAACCCCTCTGTTAATTAAACCAAAACCCAGAAAAGTTCACCTCCCCACATAATCTGTTAAAGTCTGAGTGACAGAAAACTCACAAATTCCACTATTTAAAGAAAATAGCATCAATTTATTTTGAACTCGAAAAGTGAATATTAATCAACTATTCATAAATCTGAGCTCTCCCTTTCTCTTCACTGCTTATTATCTGCCTCCAGCTCTATAACTATACGTTATTTCAGTCAGACACTTATTAAAATTACATCAATTTAATTTTAAACCGATACAGTGACTCATTTCTTTCTGCTTCTGGCCAGTCATATACGGTACACAGGTAGTGGTAAGCTCTCAGTTCAGAAGAGCGTTTTTTCTCTCTCTCACCTTCAACTTTATAACACTTTG
>NW_025150064.1:0-1360 GCF_004010195.1 Chiloscyllium plagiosum | reverse complement strand
CCCTTTGCTTAGTGAAAACCGAAGCATAAAACTCATTTCGGGCTTCCCCTACCCGCTCAGACTCCACGCACAAGTTCCCTCCGCCAACTCTGATCGGCCCTACCTTCTCCCTGATCATTCTTTTATTCCTCATTCAGTTCATTCATCTAAATAACTATTATGAACAGTTGGGGTCCTAGCACTGATCCCTGTGGGAGGTAAAAACAATGACTGCAGATGCTGGAAACCAGATTCTGGATTAGAGTGATGCTGGAAGAGCACAGCAGTTCAGGCAGCATCCGAGGAGCAGGGAAATTGATGTTTCGGGCAAAAACCCTTAATCAGGAATGGCTGAAGGGCTTTTGCCCGAAACGTCGATTTTCCTGCTCCTCGGATGCTGCCTGAACTGCTGTGCTTTTCCAGCACCACTCTAATTCTGATCCCTGTGGTACTCCATTGGTCACTGCCTGCGGTCGGAAAGTGACCCACTTTTTCCAAATCTTCACTTCCTGTCTGCCAGCCAGTTTTCTCTCCATGTGAGTACACTAACCCCAATCCCAAACACTTTAATTTCACAAGATGTGGCACCTGATAAATAGTAGAGCAAGCATCAGGGGCCAGATGGGCGACTCCTGCTCTTATTTCTCATCTTCTTATGTTATGTTCTTATCAAAAGTCTTCTGTAAGTCGAAATAAACCATGTCCACTGGCTCCCCCTCTGCTCACCTCTACCAATTACACCCTCAGAAATTTGCAGTGGATTTGTCAGGGACAACACGGCCGTCATTAATGCAAACTGACACTCAACAGACAGACAATTGAACTGAAGAATGCTCAAAGGCCAGAAATAGAGGAATGCAGAGATCCCAATGAGAATGTAGGGCCAGCGGAGATTCCAGAGGTTGGGATGGACAAGGAAACAGAAGCGTTTGTAAATCAGGACCAGATGTTGCTGAAGCCAAAGTCAGTAAGCATGTGATTGGAATAGAGAGGTGGGGGGAAGTTAGGCATGCATTCAAATCAACAAGTCTCCAGGGAACATCAGCAGAGATGAGAGCTTCAGCAATGCACGGCCTTCGGTGTAGGGGAACTCATTTCCTGATGAAGCGATTTTGCCCGAAACATCGATTCTCCAGCAACTCGGATGCTGCCTGAACAGCTGTGCTTTTCCAGGACCACGCTAATCTTGACTCTGATCTCCAGCGTCTGCAGTATCCACATTCCCCACAGGAGGAAGCAACCAGTGCAACATTTTCCAATTAATTCGAGCAATAAACTCGATCTCTTCACTTCCTAAAAGGTTTGCTGAGCTGGTTCCTCACTGGTATTTGACAGGAGTAAAAGGTATGTAGCTTCCAACACACATTGATCAGTCTGTGAT
>NW_025150063.1:0-1360 GCF_004010195.1 Chiloscyllium plagiosum | reverse complement strand
CTGGCAGCCGGTAATTCGGTACTAAACAGCGTGCACTGGGTTTGTGGATGTAGTCATCTGTGCTAAGTTAATTACCAGAAATTTTTGCAACAAACCTTAATGTGCCCCACGTGTGCCGCACCTTGAGTTAGAACTTCTGTCACGAACCTGTTTCAGCCAGAAAAAAGACGGTCGCCAGAGAAAGTTAGGCACAATACGTGGAGAGACCGCTCATCAAATTCTCGCTTTACTACTGATAGATCCACAGCTCGAACAAAATTAACCTGGGCCCAGCTGGGTTGTCCTGTCCTGTGGTTTCTAAGTGTTTATTTAGGGTGTGTCAGCTTATTCTGTGCTTACTGAGTGCTGCTGTGTCAATTTCAGGTCTCCCATCTAGCTGTGTTTATTCAGAGCTGAAGTGTTTGTTTACTTTGCAGTTAGCGAACACGCTTGAGTAACGTTTATTGCCTAAACTGTCAATCACCCTGCTTGTGTTCTCTTATCTCCGTTTTTTCCCCTTCAAACCTAATACAGCACTTAGATCTTATCCCAAGAAGTCCAGGACGCCATGGGGGCACGGACATCCACCGTCTGCCGGGAAATGCCAGCTGTGGAACCTGGCCAACGCCATCCACGTGGTGAGAACGGCCCGGGGCCGAAAATGAAGAAGAGTACCCTGAAAAGACATGGTAAATACAAACTGCAACAACAAGGTAGGAAATGCTCTTTTAACACCTGGATCACCGGCAGACACCGTGCTTAAAGACACAAGGGACAACCGTTACGTTATCCCCTTCATAAGCGACCTTTACACCTGGTCCCAAGTGAATTGACCATATGGGGAGGTTCTTAAAAATTGATAAAATTGATTACTGGACCATGGCCGTTACAGGGGGACACGGGGATGCCTCATGGAACACTGTCCACATGTTGCAAAGTCTTGCAAAATTTCGAGACATTGCCAAACACCACCAGACCCTTCAACTATAAAGACTGCAGCAATAAAACCCCGACTGCAGGGACCCCTACCACCCCAGACATAGCCCCGCCATCCTACACCCCGCAATACCTTAAGCTTCCACAAATGGTCCCAGAGCCGGTCCGTGCTGCAAAATGAAGCGGCTGCATTTGTTACCACGCAGCCCACGAGACGCTCGCAACAGGACACAGCAGCCGCTGAGCATTCTGAATCACTACCACTGCCCAAAACAGACAATAATGTCAGGCTCACACGCAACACGGCCACTGCCCTGGAATACCAGAGCACTGAATGCCAGCTTCCACGCGTAATGATTGGATCTACTCCCCTTGATAACCCCTGGACCCATGCAGAGGTCCGGGCCATGAAACAGGATGCCCCAGACCCATTGTAAAGACCAGT
>NW_025150062.1:0-1360 GCF_004010195.1 Chiloscyllium plagiosum | reverse complement strand
TGCCTGCATCAGTGCAGCTCCCAGCAATGTTAAATAACGTGAACATCCTCCAATACAAAGCACTGTGCCTGAGTGGTGACCCATCCACGACCTTCAGCATTCTCTCTCCACACCCCAGAGACACAGTGGCGTCAATGTGTCAGAGGCAAAGTCAGCATTGTCCTACCAGACCATAGGGTTGCTTTCTCATTAGGGAGAGATGTCTGGTGGTGGTTAAACCTGAAGGTTACCCCAGCCCAGGCAAGGGGAGAGGATGGGAAGGAGAGTCCATTTATTGTAGATCGATATTATCTACCCATGTATTAGCAACAACTATATCATACTAACGAATAATGTAAAATAATATCCAAAACATGCTACTACAATCCCCCATTCCTTGAACCATCCTGGTAAATCCCTCCTGTGCCCCCTCTCAGGGACCCTGCCATTCTTCCCAATGTGTGGGCGATCTCTGGTTTGCACAGACCCAGCTGCTCTGTGTTCCTGCGGGTGATGCCATCATCGAGCACCAGTTGCACTAAACCTCACTGTCTGGAAGGGTGGGAGACACAGAATTCCCAATAGCATTTAAGATACATTTCGGTGCACACTTGTGATACCAAGACAGATGGTGCGAATGACTGTGTATTGGAAAATGGATCAGGATAGTTTGGTGATCGTTTTCTTTACTGGCACAGACTCAATGGCCCACAGAGCCTGTTTCTGTGCTGTCAACCACAAGACACTTAATACAGGAATATGACAGGCCACCTTTGAAACCAGGTCAGAAAAAAAAATGATAGTAGAATAGATGACACATGATTGGTCAATGTGTTTGGGAGGAAAGTGAGATGGAGCGGTTTAGGAGGAAATTCTGGAGCTCGACGCAGGAATCTGAAAGGGCCTACATCATGTGAGAAATAAAAATGCGGAATCCTCAAGGCCGAAATCAAAGAAAGGCACATATAGCACAGCTTTGAGAGACTGGAGGGGATTAGAGTTAGGGAGGGATCTGAGGCTGGAGAGGGACTATTAGAGATAAGGAAGATGTTCACCGAGCTGGAAATTTGTGTTGCAGACGTTTCGTTCCCTGTCCGCTGCAGCTGGAACTGACAACGGGAAGTGGCAGATACAAATCACTATACATGCCGGAGGAAACATCACAGAAGCGCGTCACAGGAGGCTCCCAAGCACTGAGGATGTCACCTGGACAGGGGCCGAAACGTGTGCAACACAAATTCCCAGCTAGGCGAAGAGAACCACATCAACGAGCAGCCGAGCTACAAATCTTCGCACAAACGTTGAAGATAAGGAAGAGTTGTGAGGCTGGGTGAGGTGACGGAGATAAGGAGAGATGTGAAGAGGGAGGAATGCAGAGACA
>NW_025150061.1:0-1359 GCF_004010195.1 Chiloscyllium plagiosum | reverse complement strand
ATCTGAAACAGGTAGCCATTCCCACCAGCTTCGGCCCTACATAGAGAACACCAGGCTAGCTTCTCAGAGATGGAAGATGCCTTCTTGAGACTTCACACAAGACATATGGCTTCTCTCCTCGCCACTAGAAAACCACGTTAAAGTCCCACGTGTGTATCATAAGCAATGGAGCCAAGAGGAGCAACGTAGAGTAGTCTGTCTGTTCAGCCTCTGTTCCACTTGTTCATCATGTTAGAGCATCAATTTGGAGACAGTGAGGACTGCCGATGCTGGAGATCAGAGTAGAGCATCGATTGCTGGAAACGCACAGCAGGTCAGGCAGCATCCGAAGAGCAGGAGAATCGATGTTTCGGGCATGAGCCATTCATCAGGAATCAGCATCAATTGCCTCATTCTGTCCCTGTGTAAGTACGTTGAGGGGAGAATGGCCTCTTACTGTTCCTGTAAAAGTGACTCAAGGGGCTGAATGGCCTCATCTCATTGCTGTGTAAGTGACCCAAAGGACTGAATGGCTTCTTCCTCGTCCGATTGGACAGGGCCAAGGGCCGGATTGGGTTACCCCTGGTTCCTGCTTGACAGCTCGAAGTGCTGACAAGTGTGATGATGTTGCAGTTTTAAGAGGTTATTTTGTCCTGGTTTCTTTTAAGAGACAGATTGTATGATCATTACCAAGCTGACTAGTTAAGACCACTCGAGTAAACAGCGAGGAAGACCGTGTGTTTATTTTAATGCAGCCTGAATGGGTGTGGCCAGCTCTCACAAATTACGATCTCTGGGTTTTGGTTTCTCAGTCGCATCAGAAACTATTGGGGTCTTCACAGAGTTGGAAGCTTCAGTAACTATCTCCTGGCTGCTACTCTCTCTGAATTTTCTCTTGGTGCTGTTTTTAATTCCTGGATTAGAGAAATGTTTGTGACAATCTGTGTCTGAATTTTCTTTTCTGCCAGGGGCTGTGTTTATGGGATTTTCCTATATTGGAACAATTCATTATTAATAGTTCCTAGATTTGTTATTCTGTTAACTTGTCCAATAGAATTCGTTTTTTCTAAATTCCTCTTTCTTTGCTTTCATTTTATCTTTCGTGTTTCAATAAATAATGTTTAACTTCACACCGAGCAGTTTGAACTGTCACATTGCATCTGGGACAGACAGTTTGCATTTCCTTTAAAATAAAAAAAAGAGTCTAGGTTACCGCCTTCCAATATTTTCGAGGAGCTCTCGTGTCGTCCATCCCACTAGACTCCTTCTCTTCCTGAGTAATAGGCTGGAGGCACAGAATGGGCTGTCCCTGTTCTTCTCCAATAGTGTCAATGGGCTGAATGGCTCCCTCATATTCCTGTGAAACCAGCGTGAGGCACT
>NW_025150060.1:0-1359 GCF_004010195.1 Chiloscyllium plagiosum | reverse complement strand
AATTGTATCCCTTCCTCAGTCTCTCTATGTGTTAACTTAACTTCTGTTTTTCTGACTTTTCTCCCTTTTCTCGCTCACCCTGTGTCTCTCTTTCTTCTTGTCTTCCACTCCCATCCGTCTGTCCTATGGGTTAAGGAACATAATTGTTTGAAGTTTGCGTCACCTCTTGACCTTGATCACTCCCTGTACGAAAACGTTCTTCCTAATGTCACTTTTACTTTTTTTTCCTCGTGATTTTAAAACTCTGCTGAATCGTTGTCCATCCTTTCTGGCGTGGGAGCATTTGCACTACATTATTCCTGTGTCTAGACCCTCATGACTTGAAAATCGTCAATCAGGCCAGCTTTCAACCTACTGTTCTCCAAGGAGAACTGTCCCAACTTTCCAATCTACCTTCATTGCTGACAATCCTCATACACGGAACCATTAACGTCAACCTGTTCAGCGTTGTCTCCAATCACTTCACTTCCCCGCTTCCTGAAATTTCACGCTCACAATTGAGCAATAATGCAGCTGGAGGATTCATTCAGAGTCGGCCTGCGCGGGCGAACTCGGTGCAATGCTTGTTTTCACTTTGAGCAAGTGTTTCCTTTTACCCTGTTCGCTGTAATGGGAGTTCGGCCCAATCCATACTTCAGGAAGTCCGATCCCGTTTAATAAATGTGCTTTTGGAGAAACTTGCGCCGGCGTTTCGGCACAAGACAACTTCCGAAATGAGGGCTCGTCTGGGATAAGAACCCGGGATCGCTCGCAAAACCACCCAACCAAAGGCCCGAAGTGAGAATCATACCGCTAGTCCAAGGAGCCATGGGAAATCCCAGGTGCGCGCTGCCCTGACCCCGGACGCTCCAAACGCCCTCCCCGAAGCAGCTGAGACTTGCTCAGTGTGAAAAACGTTTGAGTTGCTCCAAGAATCGCAAGCAGCAAAGAGAGTCCACAACATTTGCTTCTCATTCCGTCTCCCTGCGCCAGGACGCTGCTGTTTGTCCCGTTCCCAGTAACTGGACTCTCTCCACTGGCGGATAATTAAACCATTTTGTTTCTACGTGCGAACTGTTCTGGGGGAGGGCTGAGCCCATTCGCTCTTCTGCCTTCTCTCAATTGTTTGGGATGGGAGACGTCAGTTACACTAATGCGTAGGAAATGGGCAAGTTTTAACTACATTACAAAGGTCTGTAATCAAAGAGACAGCAAGATGCTGTGCTGGTGGGACAGAGCGAAATGGACACCGGAAACTGTTCTCTCAGGTAAATTCATATGAGTGCATTTGTGTGTAGCCGGCTCGGTGCTCAGAATTCGTCTTCACACAGCAATCCTGCAGAAAGTCTTTTCTAACACGGCCGTCTGTTTCTTTGCTGC
>NW_025150059.1:0-1359 GCF_004010195.1 Chiloscyllium plagiosum | reverse complement strand
GCAAGGAAAAATCTATGCCGAATAGAAAAAACACTGAATCGGATACATCATGTGAATAAGGTGAAACTTGTTTTAAAAGACACCGGGAACTGGCAAAACAGGTGTTAGTTACTACCCCGCAGCATGACGAATCAAATTCAAATTCCATGGAGTTTGATGTGCCTCAAAATACGTTAAAGTATGAGGAAGTCCTTGAGGAATGGGTTAGGTTAGTGAACGATCTGTCTTAGGAGAGAGGAACCCAGATGAAATGTTGGTTGCAGCAGTATGAGGACATATGCAGCACTAAGATGGGGAGGGCTAATACCATTGCGCCTAAGGTGGAAGTAGGGAATGCTGTTACGGTAAATCAACACAGACTTAAACCTTTCAAAGTCACACATGTCCTGAAGAAAATGGATGCGATTCTTGTCGGTTATATCATCGAACTGAGTCAGAGTGACTGGATTTTTCGGATCGTGTTAGTTCCCAAACCAGAAGGGACTCAACGATTTTGTGTGGACGAACGAAAGATCAATGACATTACAAATCAGGCTCACACACAATTCGAAGTTTGGAGGGCTGGAAAGAGAAAGTTGGATAAGCAAGTTACATTACAAAGTTGGACTTACTGCGTGGGTTAGGGTCAGGATTAGGGTTAAGGTTAGGTTTAGGGTGAGGGTTTATCAGAGAAAGCAAAAGACATTTCTGCGTTTGAAACCGCAAATGGACTCTCTCAATCTGAAATTATGCCTTTTGGAATGAAGAACTTCACATTCAGCCACATTCCAAATACTCATGAAAAAAGTTGTGGCTGAGATAATGATCTGTGCAAAATATCTGGATGGCCTAGTGGTCTTTAGAGAGTCATGGAAAGACATCCAGAACATTTCTACAGCAAGTGATAAATCCACGCAGGTGCAGCTCTCCACTAGTTATGGTCTTCTCTGACATGTATCAAGATCTTTGTTGGTGTTTGATGTCATTTTTCTCGCTCCAAACCATATCTGCAACGTTCTGCATGTAGTAACTAGGCCCAAACATATTTTGCTGTTTCATTTCTGACCTTCCTTCCATCATGACGTCAGAAGTCAGGTTGTTCTCTGCTAAGTGTGATGTGTTCAACAGTTAACTTAACAGTTCATGTTCAAATACAACATGATCTGGACCATATCCAGGCTTGAGCTGGCAGGTGGAAGGTAACATGCACGCTACACAAATGCGAGACACTAACAATCGCAAAATAGAGAAAATTTCAACTCCGCAAGTTGACATTAAATGTTGTTACCTTCATTGAATTCCCCACGATCAAACAGACGGTGGGGGAAGGGCGGCGAGTACCATTGGCAATTGAGCATGATGAGTCCAACTGCATTGGAC
>NW_025150058.1:0-1359 GCF_004010195.1 Chiloscyllium plagiosum | reverse complement strand
CCAGGTTCACAGTCCCAATCAAGGAACATGTATGAATGAGGTTTACCTGACTGACCCCATTCCAATCATTATAAAAACGCTCCACCTATCGCTAATGTTCATTAACACCTACAAATCTCCTCGTCTCTGAAAGCTCCTCCAGTTTCGCCAACGCTGTCTCTGTAAAATTCTCCAAGGAAAGTCCTATCCTTTTCAGTAGAGCCTCCTGTTATCAATCTCCTGCAGGACCAGTACAAGCTTTTTTTCTGTTTTCTGCTAACTCTCGATCTCAACGTCCTCCACCCAGAACGTCTCTTACTCATCTCTCACCACTTTCCAAAAACTCGATCGCCGTTTGTGTAATCTTCTCCATAAGGAGGAAGCGGGGTTTGAAATAGGGAGCTTCATAGGGCATGGAAACCTTTACACAAATAGGAATGTTTGCAGAAGCCAGTGGGTTTACAGAATTGGGAAGGATCATGGAACATGAAGGATGTTCCAGAGACTGGCCGTTTATAGGAACAGTGGACAGAATGTTTATTTCTGGTGCAGAGACAGAGAGCTATATCATGTGATAAATTGTTCAGGTAACATTTTTATCAGGTTTTGGGGAGGGTTTCTCTCTACAAGGCTCTTGTAGCCAGAATATTGATCTGGCTGGTCCAGCTCCATTTTCACTTCAACGAAAACGTAAAGCTCCCTCTGTCTTTGTAATCTCCTTATGCCTCGAGAACAACCCATATCCCTGTAATATCCCCCAGCCTTCACACACCTTCCTATCTCTGTAACCTCCTCTGGACCCTACAGCCATCTTGGGCTCTGCACTTGCTGACGTCCCTGAATTCCATACGACTGTTTCAACAAGGCCAATGAAATGGTAGCTTTAAATCGTATAAACCAGGTCAGGTATCTCTGTCATTATGGAGATTTGGCTGCAGTGTGATCACGACTGAGAACTGAATAATCAAAGGTTTCCCCATTTGTACAGGAAGAACAAAGAGGCCAACACAATGAAGTAGTTCTGTTTATAATGAATGGCATCAGTATTATTGCGATGCTAATCAATTTACACACTGCTCCTCCCGGCCCTCTCCCCCATCCCTGCGTATTGATCCTGTCAGATATTGGTAACCTTTGAAAACTTCAGAAAATAGCACAGTATAGAGGAGATCACTGTCTGCATTGGACAAGAAGTAACGATTTATAAAAGCCCTAGTTCTGTCTCCCGGAGATTATAGGTCTTCAGGTGCAGATGCAGGCACCTTTGTATAATGATTTGAGAGTTTCTGCCTGTAATCTGCTTCCATGAGTGAATCCCAGATACCTATCATACTCTGGGTGAAATAACAACTTGCCTCACCACTTCTCTAATATTTCAAC
>NW_025150057.1:0-1359 GCF_004010195.1 Chiloscyllium plagiosum | reverse complement strand
GGCATGGACGGGTTGGACCGAAGGGTATGTTTCCATGCTGTAAATCTCTATGACTATGACTCTATCTATAAATAGCACACCTGATCCATGGTGCAAGTCACTTCCTGTTACTGCAACAGTTTGATTTCTGTTGTTTTGTAGCTTTGTTCTTTGCTGTTAATGGATTTACAATCTATCTCGCAACAGCAATAATGAAACCATCAAATCTCAAATAAAGTCAGTAATGTGTGAAATTAAGAAGGCCACATTGTGAGCTGACAGTGATCTATGTTTTAATTGCATCCCAACTATATTCGCCACAGGGAGAGGACATATTCTGGTGTGAAGGAGAGCCTGCTGAATTGTTGCAACTAATTTCTGCCTTGCTGCAATCAGCTGCCAAGTTTATGGTCTTTGAAAGGGGAAATAAATGGTGGAAAATCATAGCATTTATTTGCTTTCATGGTTTTTGTCAAGATCGTCTATTTAATTGGCACTCAGAGGGATGTTTAGGAAGCGTGAAGTAAAGATTGTGCTTAAATTGTGTAATTGCAAACAATGAAGCTGAACTGGACCTTTATGGATGGTTCATCTCTCTGGTACACTATCCATCCTTAACTGGAACTCTCCAACCCCTGCAATATGCTTGTAAATCTTTACTGCACCTTTTCAAGCTTAATAGTATCTCTTTCATAGTAGGGAGACCAGAACTGAACACAGTTTTCCAAATGTGGCCTAACCAACATCTGCATAATGAATAATAAAATTCTCTTGTACACATTTAACAAATTCCTTGCCATCCAAGTCCTTAACACTATGGCTGACCCAGTCTATGTTTGGAAAGTTAAAATTCCCTACCATTACAACCATATTATTCTCACAGATAATGTGTTTCTCAATTTCCCGCTGACTACTGGGGGCCTTCAGTACATCCTAGTAAGCGATCATCCCTTTCTTATTTCTCAGTTCTACCCAAATAATTTTATTGGATATACTCTCGGGAATATGCTCCCTCTAGTACAGCTGTAATGTTATCTCAAATCAAAACCACTCCCTTCTTCTCTTGCCGTCTTTCTATCCTTCCTGGAACATTAAGCTGCCAGACTGCCGTTCCCTGAGCCACATTTCTGTAATTGCTATGATATCCCAGTCCCATGTTCCCTACTATGCCCTGAGTTCATCTGCCTTACCTGTCAGGCCTCTTGCATTTTAGCTTATCAGTTTTACCTCATTCTCTGCCTTGCTCTTGCTATCTTGACTACTTGATTTGCTCGTCCTCTCAACTGAACCAGTCTCAGGCTCACCTTTTTTCTGACTATCTCTTTTGGTCCCAGCCTCTTAATGGTGAAAGCCTCCGGAGTAGTGCTAAATCTCTCACCA
>NW_025150056.1:0-1359 GCF_004010195.1 Chiloscyllium plagiosum | reverse complement strand
CTGTCAGTGACAGGGCTTGAACGTCAGTCAGTGGCAGGGATTGAATCTCAGTCATTGACAGGGGTTGAATCTCAATCAGTGACAGGGATTGAGCTTCATTCAGTTACAGGGGTTGAATCTCAGTCAGTGACAGGGAGTGATCCTCAGTCAGTGACAGGGATTGAATCTCAGTAAGTGACAGGGATTGAATCTCAATCTGTGACAGGGATTGAATCTCAGTCAGTGATAGGTATTGAATCTCAATCAGTGACAGGGAATGAATCTCAGTCAGTGACAGGGATTGAACCTCAGTCAGTGACAGGGATTGAGGTTCATTCAGTGACAGGGATTGAATATCAGTCAGTGACAGGGATTGATTCTCAGTCACTACCAGGGATTGATTCTCATTCAGTTACAGGGATTGATCCTCAGTCACTGACACGGATTGATCCTCAGTCACTGACACTGATTGAATGTCAATCAGTGACAGGAATTGAATCTCAGTCAGTGACAGGGATTGAACCTCAGTCAATGACAGGGATTGAATCTCACTCAGTGATAGGGATTGATTTTCATTCAATGTCAGGGATGAATTTCAGTCAGTGACAGGGATTGTGCCTTACTCAGTGACATTTTCTTAGCCTCCGTCAGTGACAGGGATTGAATATCACTTAGTGACAGGGACTAAACCTCTGTCAGTGACAGGGATTCAATCTCAGTCAGTGATAGGGGTTTACCCTCAGTCAGTGACAGGGATTGAATCTCAGTCAGTGACAGGCATTGAATCTCAGTCAGTGACAGTGATTGAGATTCAGTCAGTGACAGTGATTGAATCTCAGTCTGAGACAGAGATTGATCCTCAGACAGTGACAGGAATTGAAACTGTCAGTGACAGGGATTGAGATTCAGTCATTGACATGGATTGAACCTCAGTCACTGACAGGGAGTGAACCTCAGTCAGTGACAGGGATTGAACCTCAGTCACTGACAGGGAGTGAACCTCAGTCAGTGACAGGGATTGAATCTCAATCAGTGACAGGGATTGAATGTCAATCAGTGTCAGGGATTGAATCTCAGTCAGTGACAGGGATTGAATCTCAGTCAGTGACAGTGATTGAGATTCAGTCAGTGACAGTGATTGAATCTCAGTCTGAGACAGAGATTGATCCTCAGTCAGTGACAGGGATTGAATCTCAGTCAGTGACAGGGACTGAACCTCAGTCAGTGAAAGTGATTGAGATTCAGTCAGTGACAGGGTTTGAATCTCTGTCAGTGACCGGTATTGAAACTCAATCAGTGACACGGATTGAATCTCAGTCAGTGACACGGATTGATCCTCAGTCACTAACAGGGATTGAATATCAGTCAGTGACAGGGATT
>NW_025150055.1:0-1359 GCF_004010195.1 Chiloscyllium plagiosum | reverse complement strand
TTGAATTCAATCTTACAAGCTCTATCCACCTGAGTGGCAACTTTCAAAGAGCTATGAACATAGACCCCAAGATCCCTCTGCTCCTCCACCTTATAAGAACCCTACCGTTAACCCTGTATTCCGAATTCTTATTTGTCTTTCCAAAATGGACAACCTCACACTTGATAGGGTTGAACTCCATCTGCCACTCCTCACACCAGCTCTGCATCATATTTAAGCCCCTTTGCAGCCGACAACAGCCCTCCTCACTATCCACAACTCCACCAATCTTCGTATCGTCTGCAAATGGTATCCCTGACTTTCCTAGTCAGCCATGGTTGCCTCATCCTCCCTGTACCATGCTTCTTTTCCCTCAGGATGAATCTCTAATTTTCCTGAAACTTCTGCCATTGCTGTTCCATTGTCTTTCCTGCCAGGCTCCTATCCTAGTCAATTCTACCTAGCTCTTCCCTCATGCCTCTTGTAATGAAGCTGTAGATGTATACCGTACTTTTAAGGGAGCTGCGAAACTTCTGACTGGCTGAAGTGTGCTGAAAATTTAAAGATGTAACATTTGGTTGTGAAACAAATAGCTAGAGCTGCGTTGCCATAGTACACAACAAATACAAATTCAGTGAATCAGTTTAAATTATGCCCCAGGTACCAAAATCCAATCGAATTTGAATTTTACTGTTTTGGATGACATCAAACCAATGAGCCGGTTTTGGGATATATAAAATCGGGTAGGTTGAACAGTGCGGAGAACAGCAACAAGCAGCCAAGCACCAACGGACTGCCAGCAGAATAGTTCTCCAGCAGAAGACTGAAGACGACCTAATGGAATCTATGGAGGAAATTCGACATCCAAAGACGACAACTGGTTTTGAAAATTACCGTAAATTTAAGAGGGAATTTATTGGACCAGTATTGTAAAGTGGGAGGAAAAATAGGTTTAAGAGAAAGGGGTTGTTTAATGTCTTCTTTTGGACTTAAAGAATAAAATTGTTAATTTTTTCTTTAAATAGAGATATTTGGGATAGTTCTTTGCCACTCACAATTTAACAGATTACAACGTGAGGTGAGCTTTTCTGTGTGTCGGGCTTAAATTAGTAGAAGGGTTTACCCCGTGTTGTAACACTCTGTAGCTGCCTTTATTCAGCTATAATATCGTTAACTTTGATTCTATCTTCTCCCTCTCAAATTGCAGAGTAAATTCAATCATAATACAATCACTGCCTCCTCAGGGTTCCTTCACGTTAAGCACCCTTTTCAAGTCTGCCTCGTTGCACAATATGAAATCCAGTAGTGCCTGTTCCCTAGTGGGCTCCACCGTAGGCTGCTCCAAAAAGCTGAAAATGTGTTGCTGGATAAGCGCAGCAG
>NW_025150054.1:0-1359 GCF_004010195.1 Chiloscyllium plagiosum | reverse complement strand
CTGTACTCCTGTAACTCCTGTATTCCTGTACTCCTGTTACTCCTGTACTCCTGTTGCTTCTGTACTTGTGTACTCCTGTACTCCTGTACTCTTGTTACTCCTGTTCTACTGTTACTCCTGTACTCCTGTACCGCTGTACTCCTGTAACTCCTGTACTCCTGTACTCTTGTTACTCCTGTACACCTGTTACCTCTGTTACTTCTGTACTTCTGTACTCCTGTACTTCCGTACTCCTGTACTCCTGTACTCCTGTTACTACTGTACTACTGTTACTTCTGTACTCCTGTACTTCTGTATTCCTGTACTTTTGTTCTCCTGATACTCCTGTACTCCTGTTACTGCTGTACTCCTGTACTTCTGTACTCCTGTGCTCCTGTACTACTGTTACTCCTGTACTTCTGTACTCCTGTTACTCCTGTACTTCTGTACTCTTGTTACTCCTGTACTCCTGTTACTCCTATACTCCTGTACTTCTGTACCCTTTTTACTCCTGTACTCCTGTACTCCTGTTACTCCTGTACTTCTGTACTCTTGTTACTCATGTACTCCTATACTCCTGTACTTCTGTTACTCCTGTACTCCTGTACTCCTGTTACTCCTGTACTTCTGTACTCTTGTTACTCCTGTACTCCTGTTACTCCTATACTCCTGTACTTCTGTACCCTTTTTACTCCTGTACTCCTGTACCCCTGTACCTCTGTACCCATGTTACTCCTGTACTCCTGTAAGTCTGTACTCCTGTACTCCTGTAACTCCTGTATTCCTGTACTCTTGTTACTCCTGTACTCCTGTTACTTCTGTACTTCTGTACTCCTGTACTTCTGTACTCCTGTTACTCCTGTACTCCTGTATTTCTGTACTTCTGTATCCCTGTACTCCTGTAACTCTTGTTACTCCTGTACTCCTGTTGCTTCTGTACTTCTGTACTCCTGTACTCCTGTACTCTTGTTACTCCTGTTCTACTGTTACTCCTGTACTCCTGTACCCATGTACTCCTGTACTTCTGTACCGCTGTACTCCTGTAACACCTGTACTCCTGTACTCTTGTTACTCCTGTACACCTGTTACCTCTGTTACTTCTGTACTTCTGTACACCTGTACTCCTGTACTTCCGTACTCCTGTACTCCTGTACTCCTTTTACTACTGTACTACTGTTACTCCTGCACTCCTGTACTTCTGTATTCCTGTACTTTTGTTCTCCTGATACTCCTGTACTCCTGTTACTCCTGTTACTCCTGTACTCCTGTACGTCTGTACTCCTGTGCTCCTGTACTACTGTTACTCCTGGACTTCTGTACTCCTGTTACTCCTGTACTTCTGTACTATTGTTACTCCTGTACTCCTTTTTCCCCTGTTAA
>NW_025150053.1:0-1359 GCF_004010195.1 Chiloscyllium plagiosum | reverse complement strand
ACAGGAACCATCTACAGCATCAACCTGCATTTACTGAGCTATCTTTCAAAGCCAATTCAGTGCAATTGAAATACTGTGTGGTATCACTCACTGTAATAAACACTCTCCTTGAATAAGGTGAAGAGAAAGTCATGGCAAATTATAAAATTACCAAAATAATGCATGACAATGGTTCTTAAATATATGGTTATAAATTACTCTACACATACTTATAGAAATTAAGTAAGGAGGAACAAATATCATGGACAATTAACCATACATTTCACAATTTTTCACTTTCACTGTAGAATTGCAATTTTAAGATCAAAGTTTTTCTGACGTTGATCAGATCTCACACCATCTAATACTTATCTTTTATACCTTTCTCCCCAAACGTGAGGTGAGAATTCATATGTTTTAGAGGATTGCCTTATTTGATGAGCTGTTCCTTGATCTATAATAAGTACAATCCCACAGACTTTGTCATGATTGCACCTTGTCTAAAGTCTTAATCAAATCATTCAATAGCAGACAATTCCCAAGAGGTTAATGAGCAAAAGTCCCATTCAATGTTTTCAAGTCTCCATTTTCCTTACGTAAAAAAATTATACAAAAGTTAAATTCCACAAGTGCTGGAAGTCTGCAATAAAATCATGAAATATTGAAATACAGGTCAGGTCGCATTTGTGGAGAGAAACACAATTATCAAGTTTCAATATTAATTTTGTTTTTTTCAGCAGATGCTTCCAAACCTGAGAGTTTCAACACTTACTGTTTATATTCTTAATGTAGACCATGCCCTTGGAGTGATTAATGTGAATGGAATGTTAAATATATCACTGAGATGTGCTGGTGAAGGGCATTGTTTCGTAAATACATGGAGCACTTACAAAGAGAGGCTGGTGTGAGAATTGTTCCCCACGTTATTACAGTTCCAGACAGATACCCCAAATTGTTAAGCTCCCAGGTGAGCAGGGATGAAATGGTTTCCTTTCTGCATTTACCTGGATCCTGGTTGGTCACTAACAGGTTAATTTAAAAAGGGGGCCTTTCTTGTGGATGTCTTCCTCCCAAACCAATTGAATTGGTGTTTAAAAGTAGCCAATTAAACCAGGATATGTTGAATGAACAAAAGAGTGAATCTATTCATATCAGAATGCAAAAAGATGATTGTAACTCACACCCACACAGATTAGGAAGAGAAGGAGGTGCAGGCAGATAGCAGAGTGAAGAAGGCATTTGATTCACTTGCCTTTATTAAGCAGTGCATTGAGTGTAGGAATTGGGATGTTGGGTTGTGGCTGCACAGGACATTGGTTAGGCCACCTTTTGGAATACTGCGTTCAATAGAAAGATGTTGTAAAACTTGCAAGCATTCAG
>NW_025150052.1:0-1359 GCF_004010195.1 Chiloscyllium plagiosum | reverse complement strand
TCAGGGATTGAAAACAACATGACGTTACTTGCCGAATCACACGCCGATTGCACAATTATATGAGGAGAATTCATTGAGGACTATAAATTATTAGGGATGCCCTATTAGACAGACGAATGGACTGGCTAACTTCAAATAATGCTGATCTTGCTCAGGTTGATCTCGTCTCGTACACATTTTGCATAGTGTCATATATATGCCTACAATGTTAACATTTCTTTTCAGTGTATGAATCTGTACGTCTTTGTTTATTATGATACAAAGCTTCTCACTGTGCTTAGGTACACGGAACAATAAATGATATCAGTCAAGTATCGGATTTCTCACCGTATCAACAAATAATTTGGAAATAAGTAATCGCGCTTAACCCTCAAGTTTCGGCTCATGTGTCTCTTCTTCCCTGACTGCACTATAGATTAAACTTTTCAGTTTCTTCACTCTCTCTCGTCATGATACCATCATGTTGTCGTAAAGATATCATTATCTTCGAAAGAGGTCAAATCCGTGCACAGTGTCTCAAGTAGTCTTGCACCAAGAATCTACAATTGCTGGGACGTGACTTTACTAAGATAGTGGAATCATCTTACAATGTAGGAAAACATACCGTTTACTGCCCACAATATTTACACAAGGTTTGATTAAGAGTAGTCAGCATGACTTTCTGAGAGGAAGTCACGCAAATTTGTTTGTGTTCTTTGATAAACTGTCCGAGAAGGTTGACGAGCGCAGGGCGGTGGGTGTCGTCTATATGGATTTCAGTAAGGCCTTTGATGAAACTCCAGATAGTAGGCTGGTCTGGATGGTCAGCTCACATGGAGTTGAGGCGGAGTTGGAAAATTGAATGCACAGTTGGCTTGATGGTAGGAAGCAGAGGGTACTATTGGAAGGTTCCTTGTTGGATTGGAGGCCTGTGACTAGTGGGTCATCTCAGGGTTCGGTGCTGGGCCCATTCTGTTTTTTATCTATATTTATGGTTTCGAGGAGAATGTACAAGGCTTCATTAGTAAACTTGTGGAAGACACAAAATTAGATGATATCACAGACATTGAGGAACGTTATCAGAAATTGCAAAAGGACCTTGATTAGCGGCCGAGGTTGCCCGAGAAATAGCTAATGGAGTTTAATGCAGACAAGTGTGAGGTTTTGAAATCTGGCAAGTAAAATCAAAGTAGGAGTTTCATGCTGAAAGGCAGAGCATCAAGGAGTGGAACAATAGTATCTTGGAGATCAGATACACGATTTTCTGAAACTGGAGTCACAGGTAGACAGGGCAGTCCAGAATGTTTTTGGCACACTGGCATTGAATATAGAAGTTGGGAAGTTATATGCAATTGTACAAGACTTTGGCGTGGCCATATT
>NW_025150051.1:0-1359 GCF_004010195.1 Chiloscyllium plagiosum | reverse complement strand
GTTAAATAAATATATGTAACCAGGAAATTTAGAATCTCCTCAGTTTGGGGCACTGACTCTGGACTGGCTGGGTAAATCAATTTATAACCAGGAGATATAGAGTCTGCTCATTTTAGGGTTCAGACAATGTGCTGGCTGTGCCCATAACTGAGTAGACTCTAAATCCCCTGGTTATGTATATTTAAATACACAGCACAGAGTCAGTGCCCCAGAACGAGCAGACTCTGAATAAATATATATAGCCAGGAGATTTAATCAGCCAGCACAGAGTCAGAGCCCGAAAATGAGCAGACACTAAATCCCCTACAGAGTCAGTGCCCTAAAATGAGCAGACTCTAAATCTTCTGGTTATATATATTAAACCAGCTAACACAGAGTCAGTGCTCTAAACTGAGGAGACTCGAAATCGCCTGATTATATATATTTATGTAACCAGCCAGCACAGAGTCAGTGCCCTAACGTGTAGAGAATTTAAATCTCCTGGATATGTATGTTTATTTAACCATCCTGCACAGAGTCTCTGCCTTGACTGAGGAGAATCTAAATCTCGTGGTTATGTATATTTAAACACACAGCACAGAGTCAGTGCCCTCACCAGAGGAGACTCTAAATCTCCTGGTTATATATATATTTGTTAAACCAGCTAACACAGACTCAGTGCTCTAAACTGAGGAGATTCTAAATCTCCTGAATATATATATTTATGTAACCAGCCAGCACAGAGTCAGTGCCCTAACGTGTGGAGAATTTAAATCTCCTGGATATGCATGTTTATTTAAGCATCCTGCACAGAGTCTCTGCCTTGACTGAGGAGAATCTAAATCTCGTGCTTATGTATATTTAAACAGACAGCACAGAGTCAGTGCCCTTAACTGAGGAGACTCTAAATCTCCTAGTAATTTATATGTATTTATAAATTCAGCACATAGTCTGAGCCCGAAACTGAGGCGACTCTAAATCTCCTGGTTATATCTATTTATTTAATCCGCCAGCCCGCAATCAGTGCCCCAAAATGAGGAGAATGTAAATGTTATATACATTTAACCAGATAGCGCAGAGTGAGTACATTAACTAAGGACATTCTGAATCTCCTCGTTATATATGTTTATTTAATCGTAGAGTTGAAAGTCAGTGCCCAAAACTGGGGAAACCCTAAATATCCTGATTATATATATTTAAACAGCAGATCCATTGCCCTAAACTGAACAAAGACTAAATCTCCTGGTTATAGCTATTTGTTTAACCAGCCAGCCCAGAGTCAGTATCGCAAACTGAGGAGACTCTAATCCTCCTGGTTATATACATTTAACCAGCCAGCACAGACTTCAGTGCCCTAAATTGAACAGAATTTAAATCTCC
>NW_025150050.1:0-1359 GCF_004010195.1 Chiloscyllium plagiosum | reverse complement strand
TCTGAATGTCTGGAGGGCACAGGCCTAACTTCCAAAGCAGAAAATCTTGCCATCTGAGGGATTAATCTTGAGAACTTCCATTCAGTATATGGGATCAGTGCGTTCTACTTAAATCAGGACAGCGAAAACTATACACACTGTTCCAGGTACAGTCTCACCAACACTCTGCATATCTGGTACAGAACGCCTTTACTGATACTAGGAGCAAATTACTGAATAATCTGGATTTTGTACTTAAAGTAACACATGCTTGAGATCACAGTGGTCAGAAAACATCGGTGGAGAGAGAGAAAGCTAACTTTTATTCCCCTTAAACAAAGGGAAACCTAACTTTTACTTCCACTCAATTTCATATATTCCTCACAATGCAATTTGTTTTCCTTTTTTTCTGATAACGCACTGCATGAATTCATTAAAAGAACCATCCTGACTATCCAACTATTCCATAGACACGCATTCTCCATTATTTATATCTGCAGTGGTATCTTAATGCCAAAGGTTTGCAGATTTGACTTCCCTTTCACAAAGCTAGAATCGTTCTCGAGACGTTTGCTATAACTTGCTTAATCCCCAATATCGTACAGGTTCGACACTGTGGATGATACATTAACTAGTTTGTATTTCTTCACTCTCCCTTTTCTTCCCTTCTTACATCCGTGGAATCGATTTAAAACCTTCTAAATTGAATAAGTGCAGTATTCCCTCATGCAATCTACATGCCCACTGCCGCTTTCTGTGAAATTTTGATATGAAGTACATCTGGTCTGTCAGGATCATCAATGGTCAATCCAGTTATGTTTTCAAACACTGCCTCCTCACTGAGATGAATGATTGTCGTCTTTAGTGACACAAGTCTTACAGTCACTTGGTATTCCTGGGATATTATCTGGATCTTTCCCCATGAAGACAGGCATCAATAAACTGTTTAATTTCTCTTACATTTTTCTGTTCTCAACAATAGATTATCCTGTCTACACATTCACTGTTCCACATTTGACCTACATTTTATTTTCAGTCCAAATATTGATCGAGGTTTTTCGTTATTCATTGTGTTTCTTGTCAATTTGCATCCGTTTTCTCTTTTTGCTTTCTTCATCATGCGTCCCAAATTTTAATGAATCCACAATATCTGGCATTTTACTGAGGCATTTCCTTTGATCAAATGCAATTTTTGAGTTCACGTAACAGAATTTCGTTAAATAACAGACATTGTCTGCCTTTCATTAAATCATTTCAAATTCACCGAAACCAACTTGTTCCTCGTGCATTCATGGCTTGCATGACACAGGGACATATTGTAATATTAGAAAGAAAATCGGTTTATACTCAGACATCATGCAAAATTCAATATAGTAAGAT
>NW_025150049.1:0-1359 GCF_004010195.1 Chiloscyllium plagiosum | reverse complement strand
AGCTGTCTTATTAGCCTGATTAACAACACAAACAACAATCTTAAACATGAATTGCATTTTTGACTGTTGCAATTGTATTGATAAGTTGCTGCAGTCACTACACGTTAAAGTAAACAATTGCTTTTGAGTGGTGATCTTATAGATGTTTATTAAATCATGAGGACATTGATATGGTTAATATGCAAAGAATTTTGCCCAGATTATGGAAGTACAAAAGCAGAGGGCTGAGGTTTTAGGTGAGAGGGGAAATATTCAAAAGCGACTCAAGGGGCAACATTTTTACACAGAGGATGATGTGTGTATGGAATGATCTGCCCGAGGATGTGGTGAAGGCTGGTACAATTACATAATTTAAAAGGTATCTGGATGGGGACATGTAAAGGAATAGTTTAGAAGAATATGGGCCGAATGCTGGCAAATGCAAATAAATGAATTTAGGATATCCAATTGTGAGGGATGATTTGCAGAAAATTGTCTGTTTCTGTGCTATATGTCGCTATGACTGAATGCTTCATTATATTTTTTGAAACTCCTTACTGGGACAGAATGCTCTCCCCTGTCTCATTGTCGCGATCCGGACTGCCACTTTGTTCCCCTTTAAATCTTTCACTCTGTGACCTTAAACCTGTACCCTCTAGTATTGGACTCCTCTACCCTGGGAAAAAGTCCCTCAATATTCACCACATCCATGGCCCGTATGATTTTATAAACCTCTGGAAGGTGCAAATTTAATTGCAGTCAGGACGAATGGCTGTGCTATCAGGGCAGGCCGGAAGAAATTCTGAAATTCAATATGACACCTCTTCCTTTACCATCAATTCGCAATTCTGAAATAATTTTAATAAACTCTTCAGACATATTATGAGACACCTCTGTGGAATTTTAATCTGGACCTGTGGTATCATCGGTAGGAACACAAATAACCACTCATCAATAGCCCCAAAAACTGCAGCTATATTCTCCTGTGTGCTTGTTCATCTATCTGTTCTGAGATACTGTGGCACACTTCCACGACAGGCAGGATTTGAATGCAGATCTTCCGCTCCAGGCATAGGGACACTACTATACATGTTAAGGAAATTGGATCAAATCCAAACGCTTTGGTCAGAGGCAGAGGCACTACACGCTAATCAAGACCTAAAGTGTGCCCAGATTTTAGGTCACATTTTAAGGTGCCAGCTTTCAGCTCAGTATGGATCAATTTTTTCAAAGATGCAAGTTTTTTTTACCTCGCCTTTAGGATCTCGAGTGCACGTGCTCTGGCATGGAGATAAACTATGAGCACGTTTAATTGCTTGGCTATGATTTGCGGCTTAAATGGCTATTGTCCGTACAGGAGAAAGTCAGGACTGCAGATGC
>NW_025150048.1:0-1359 GCF_004010195.1 Chiloscyllium plagiosum | reverse complement strand
AGTTCCAAAAACCTTCTCTGAATTGTGAAATTATTCAACAGAGGCCAGTATCCCCAGTCACCATGTCACCCTTTATTTATATGTGGAGAGTCCTTGACACTGACCCAGCTCCCTCAGAGCCAGCTCTCAGAGTGATAAGGATATCTGACACTCCTTTCTATATCTGTCAGCCAGGGCTTCATGATTGAACTCAATTAACAGCCCCAATCAAGGAACTCCTATTCTATGAGGACGACCTGGCTGGCCTCATTACAATGAGTACAAAATTCCTCCAGAAAGTTAATTCTTCCCTAAATAAGATGACCAATCTTGTTCATGTACTTAGGATGTCATTTCCCCAGTGCACTGTAGATCATATAGAGGAACCTTGATTGTCCAAACGAGCTGGGTGGGCACTATTTTGTTCAGATGACTGATTATTTGGATAATCTATTTTTCTTAAACATGGGAAGCCATACTGATCTAATGCTGTGCTCTACTGGAGAGTCAGTTTAAATCTATAATTTTGATGAGCCTGCTATTTAAACAAACTAACCTTTGCATTCTGCAAATTACAGGTTAAACTGAGAAGGACTAAATCCTTACCATCACATAAATATATGAAATCTCAGCATTAAACAAGGTCCCGCACAGCTTCTACAATCACAAGAGCGTTTGTCAGTTTCTGTGAACTCCGTGTCATGATAGAAAGACTGAAGCACAGCCTCACACATGCATTTACTTTCTCTGCCATTCTTTCATGAATGCCCAGTAAAGTGACAGGAATAAAGCACTTAGTTTTGTAAAGGGCTGTGTAACTAATCCTTACGTAAAAAATATCCAGATTGAGGTGATTGTGTTCCTTTATTTTTGCCAGTGTTTTCACATGTTCTTCAGTACAGTTAATCCAAATCGATTTACCTCTTTGATGTAACGTTTTTGCAGGACCTTGAGATCTTCTTTGGATAATCCGAAATTCGGATAATTGATATTCTGATAATCGAGGTTCCTCTGTATTCTTCTTTGTTATACTTGCTTCCAAAATGAATGATTTCACATTTTCCCATAGTATATTACATTGCCTGATCTTTGCCCACTCACTTAACCTATCAATATATTTTTTAGCATCTATGTGCACTCTTCAAAGCTTATTTTCTGACCTATCTTTGTGTCATCAGCAAAATTGGCAATCATATCTTGCAATCCTTTGTCTAAGTAATTTACATAAATTATAAACAGTTGAGGTCACAGCACCAATCCTCAAGGCTTGGAAATGCCGGTGTTGAACTGGATTGTACAAAGTTAAAAATCACACAACACCAGGTTATAGTCCAACAGGATTAATTAGAAGCACACTAGCTTTTGGAGAGCTGCTCCTTC
>NW_025150047.1:0-1359 GCF_004010195.1 Chiloscyllium plagiosum | reverse complement strand
TTTTTATTTTAGGGACATTTAAAGAAGCTTTTGCTATCTATCTTGATATTACTTGCATGTTTACCCTCAAAAGTTATTTTCTCCAATTTTTTTTCCATCTTTTGTTGGTTTTTAAAACTTTCCGAATCCTATTTCCCACTAATCTTTGCTCCATTCTATTTCTTTCTTTGACACTCTCTTTAACTTCCCGGGTTAACCATGGTTGGTTTATCCCTTTCCGAGAATCGTAAGACCATCAGAGCAGAAATGAGGCCATTCAGCCCATCGAGTCTGCTCCACTGTTCAATCATGGCTGATAACTTTCTCAACCCCATTCTCCCTGTAATCCTTGATAATTATTAAGAGGTTGAAGGTGTGCACTGTACCTTTCAGAGAGATTGAATGCTGTGCTGAACTGAGAGCTTACAATCACCCAGCATTTGACTAACTAGCAGTCTCAGAGTGTACTGGAAAAGTGAAAGTATGAAACATTTGGCTGTGACATGGATACCTGAGTTGGCTGCTGTTTTGACAACAAATCAAATCTAGCTAGTTTAAATTATGCCCCAGGATACTAAAACCCAATTAAGTTTCAATTGATTGTTTTTGCTAATATCAAGCCAATGAGAAGATCTGATGTTGGGGATATAAAAAAAGGCAGACATTTTGGAAGTCAGAGTAACTGCCATCGAAACACTCTCGATCAAAGGTATCTTTTCATAAGAAAAATATTCGCAGTAAAAAGAAAATGGTGACCCAGGGAGACCTTCAACCAGAAGACAAACACCAAGGAAGACAGCTGCTGTGGTTTTAAAATTAAGTTGATGTAATTTTAATGTGTTTTATTGGAACAGTATATTGTTATAGAGTTGGAGACAGATGATAAGCAATTATGAGAAAGGGGGACTTCGAGGTGCAATTAGCTGTTTAGATTAGATTCCTTACAGTGTGGAAACAGGCCCTTCGGCCCAACAAGTCCACACCGACCCGCCGAAGCGCAACCCACCCAGACCCATTCTCCTACATTTACCACGGCCAATTCACCTGACCTGCACATCTTTGGACTGTAGGAGGAAACCGGAGCACCCGGAGGAAACGCACGCAGACACGGGGAGAACGTGCAAACTCCACACAGACAGTCGCCTGAGTCGGGAATTGAACCCGGGTCCCTGGAGCTGTGAGGCAGCAGTGCTAACCACTGTACCACCGTGCCGCACACTGTTGTTTAATGTTCGCTTTTAGAGTTAAGAATGAATTTAAGTTATTTTATTTCAATAGTGGCATTTGGGAGTTCTCTGTCACTCACTGTCGAACAGATGACAAGGCGAGGTGAGCTTTTCTGGGTTCAGATGGTTTCACTGCCGTACCGGAACAGTTTGG
>NW_025150046.1:0-1359 GCF_004010195.1 Chiloscyllium plagiosum | reverse complement strand
TACAACATCATTTTTGGTTTCATCTGCAAACGTTGCAACTATTGCTGAAATGTTCACATCGAAATGATTTATGTGAATAGTGAAATGCAGTGGAGCCAGCACTAACCCTTGTAGCACACCAATGGTCACAACACTCCTTTTCGAAAAGCAATCCTTCACCACCACCCTCTGTCTCCTGACTTCGGGCTAATTGTGTCTACACATGGCTAGTTCTCCCTGTATTCCATCTGAACTAAACTTGTTAATCAATCTACTATGCAGGAAGTTGGCAAATGCCTTACTGAAGTCCATACCAACAATATACACCTCTGCCTGAATGAATCCTCTGAGTCACTTCTTCAAACATACTCAGTCAATTTAGTGAGACACAACTTTCCATGCTTCAACCCATGTGGCCTATCACTTATCAGTCCTTGCTTTTCAAAATCCATGCAAACCTTGTGCCTCATAATCCTTATCAACAGCTTTCCTTCCACTGAAGTCTGGCTCACTAGCTCTTCCTTACCATCCTTCTTAAATGTTGTCAGTAATCGCACCAAGTTCGCAAGTGTCCTATCTTCCGGTACCTCATCTGTAACAATTGACGATACAAATCTCTCAGCAATGGACCCAGCAATCACTTCACTCGCTTCCCACAGAGTTCTGGGATACATCTGATCAGGTCCTGGAGATTTGTCCACCTTTACGGGTTTCCGAACTCCAGCATCTCCTTCTGTGTAATTCAGGCACTTTTCAACATGTCACGGTTTATTTCCACAGTTCTTTAGCTTGCATCTCCTTCTGCACAGTCAATACTGACGCACGATGCTTGTTTAGTATCGCCTCCATCTCCGGCTGTCTTGCACATCGGCAACCTTGCTGATCTTTAAGTGGCCCAAAACTCTCCTGAGTTATTCTTTTGTCCTTAATGTATGTGTAGAGTCCCTTTGTATTCTCCTTAACCGTATTTGCCAGAACTATCTCATATCCCCTTTATGGCCTCCGGATTTCCCTCTTATGTATACTCCTACTGACTTTAGACCCTTCTCGACAGTCACTTTAAATCTGGAATTAAGAGTCAAATGACGATGATGAATCCATTTTCGATTTTTGGCAAACCCATCAGGTTCGCTGATGGCCTTGAAGGCAGCAAACTGCCATCCTTACCTGGCATGGGTTACATGTGACTCCAGACCGACAACAATGTGTGTGATTCGTAACTGGATTATTGGTGCTGGAAGAGCACAGCAGTTCAGGCAGCATCCGAGGTGCAGTAAAATCGACTGCAGTATCATCAGGAATAAAGGCAGAGAGCCTGAACCGTGGAGAGATAGGATAGAGGAGGGTGGGGGTGGGGAGAAAGTAGCATAGAGTACATTA
>NW_025150045.1:0-1359 GCF_004010195.1 Chiloscyllium plagiosum | reverse complement strand
CCTGCTGCGCTTTTCCAGCAACACATTTCCAACATTACCCAGGGCCCAAACATTAATTGTGTAAGTCCTGCTCTTGTTTGCTTCACCAAAATGCAATACCTCACATTTATCCAAATTAAATGTCATTTGTCACTCCTTAGCCCAATGACCCAATTGATCAAGATCTCTTTGTAACCTTAGATAACTTTCCTCAGTGTCCACTACTCCACCAATTTTGGTGTCATTTGCCAACTTATTAACCAGGCCTCCTATATTATCATCCAAACCGTTTATATAAATGACAAATAAAAGAGGACCCCAAACTTATCCCTGTGGAACACCGCTGGTCACAGGACTCCAGTCTGAAAAACAATCCTCCACCACCACTTTCTGTCTTGTACCATCAAGCCAATTTTGTATCCAACTGACAAGCTCACTTTGAATCCATGCGATTTAACTTTATTAATTAGTCTACCATGTGGAACCTTGTCAAAGGCTTTACTAAAGTTTATCTAAGCAATGTCTATCACTCTGCCCTCATCAATCGTTTTGGTTATTTCCTCAAAAAACTCAATCAAATTTATGAATTATGATTTCCTTCACACAAAGCCATGCTGACTATCCTGAATCAATCCTTGCCTCTCCAAATATATGTAAATTCTATTTTTCAGAATCACCTCCAACAACTTACCCAGCACCAATGTCAGACTCACAGGTCTATAATTTCCTAGGCTTCTCCATACAGCCTATCTTAAATAAAGGCACAACAATAACCATCCTCCAGTCCTCCAGCACCTCACCAGTGGTTATAGAAGATGCAAATATTTCTGCTAGGGGCCCCACAATTTCTTCCTTAACTTCCCACAACGTCCTAGATACTCTTGATTTTCTAATTAATCTTTGCAGAAATTTCACTACATCCTTCAAGATCAGGTGGGAGTTAAACCCAGGCTTCCGGGCTCAGAGATAGGGACACCTATCACTGTACTACAAGGATATTTTCAAGGTAAATGATTACTAGAGGCAAGGCTAATGAAATTAGGTGCATATCAAGTGTTAAGAAATGAGATGAAGAGGATCAGATTCTTATGGTGCAACGTAGTGCCCCTAACTCTGGGCCAAGAAGGCTGGATTCAATGCTCCAAAGGCATACAATAGATATTTTCCAAGCAAACCTATTCCGACATACTAAAACAAATAGGATTCTTAGTTATATCATTGCAGGATGGAACATCAAAGGGTTTGAAATTCTGATCCTTGGACTCAGTCACTTGAGCAACAAGGGCAGAGTGCATTAGCCTAAGATTTTTTTATATAATAGAAATGACAGTTGGAAATATCTGTGATGTTTATAAAATCATGAGGGGCATAGATAAGGTG
>NW_025150044.1:0-1359 GCF_004010195.1 Chiloscyllium plagiosum | reverse complement strand
ACAAACCAATGAGGCATAGACTGCACAGACAGATTGCTCCACGTTGTTCCTCCTGGCCCCATTGCTAATGGTACACACGTGTTATGTTAACGTGGTTTGCTGACCATGAGGAGGGAAAGTGATTGGTTTGTGCCAAGTCCCAAGGAGGCACCTTCCATCTCCGAGATATTACGCACTAGGCTAGACCACTCAAGGCAGCCCAGAGCATACCTTTGCAATTTATTTCGGTAAGTGTACAATGAAAATTACCCGGAGTAATTTAGCTAGGTTGACTACTAGATTTTAAAACAGACAAACACTTTATTCATAAAATTAAACAATAAAACTCAAAGAAGAGAATATAGAATCACGACAAAGTTCAACCTATTCAGCTAGACTGAATTATGCTATAGAGAGAGTTTCCACACAGCTCCCAGTTGAACTTCCCAGTTCAAAACTAAACTGAAAACTGCTAAGCTCAGTTAGTTCAGCAAAAATAGCTCACCACTCTCCGTTCATTATACTGGTCACTTATTAAACATGACCACTTTGGCCTGAAGTCTCATTTCTTTCCATAAAAACAAAAGGCCTCTGAAAATCCTTTTCATCTCTGTACCAACCCAGACTGATCGGAGCTTTGCCCCGTTTTATTGTCCCTCTGAAAAGAAATCAAGGACAGAGCCTCCTTGAGCCAAGGAACAGCTTTTAGACAAAAAAGGGACTTGCTTTGTGATATGTCTCCTCCCCCTAAATAAAGAACCCATCGATGCTAAAAGATGGCTGCATTTTTAACCCTTCAAACCCAGTTAGTAGTCTCAATACAGACAGATACACTATACTAACTGTAAACATTCAAACACAAACCTATGCAAATTCACGCCGCGGTACACCCACCATCGAACACCTCCATATCTCATTCGAGTCTCAATAACTCATCAGCTTTCACCTTTTCGCGACCTGCCCCATGCACAGTTGTCAGATTGAATGGCTGCAGCAACAAACTCCATCTAAACAGTCTGATATTTTTGTCCTTAATTTTTTCCACAAATGTCAATGTGTTGTGATCAGAGTATACGATTGTCTCAGATGCATTGCTGATAACATAAACACAGTTATGGTGTAATGTCAACACCAAGTTTAAAGTCTCTTTCTTCGCCGTTGAACATTTATGTTGAGGAACGTTCGACTTCCCAGAAAAATACCCGATGGGCCTTTCTATTCCCTCATCATTCTCCTACAGCAACACCGGACCAATACCCACATCACTGGCATCGATAGCCACCTTGAAAGGCTTCATGTAATCTAGTGTAGCTACGACTGGGGGCATTGCTTAACACAGTTTTTAAACTGTAAAATGCCTTTTGACAGTCCTCTGTCCAC
>NW_025150043.1:0-1359 GCF_004010195.1 Chiloscyllium plagiosum | reverse complement strand
AGCGTGTTGTTCAGGGGAGCACACTGTTTTATGGAGCGTGTTGTTCAGGGGAGCATGCTGTTTTAGGGAGCGTGTTGATCGGGGGAGCATGCTGTTTTAGGGACCGTGTTGATCAGGGGAGCACGCTGTTTTAGGGAGTGTGTTGATCGGGGAGCATGCTGTTTTGGGGAGCGCGTTGTTCCGGGGAGCATGCTGTTTTAGGAAGCGTGTTGTTCAGGGGAGCATGCTGTTTTAGGGAGTGTGTTGATCAGGGGAGCATGCTGTTTTAGGGAGCGTGTTGATCGGGTGAGCATGCTGTTTTAGGGACCGTGTTGATCAGGGGAGCACGCTGTTTAAGGGAGCGGGTTGATCAGGGGAGCATACTGTTTTAGGGAGCGTGTTGTTCAGGGGAGCATACTGTTTTAGGAAGCGTATTGTTCAGGGAAGCATGCTGTTTTAGGGAGCGTGTTGATCGGGTGAGCATGCTGTTTTAGGGACCGTGTTGATCAGGGGAGCACGCTGTTTAAGGGAGCGTGTTGTTCAGGGGAGCATACTGTTCTAGGGAGCGTGTTGTTCAGGGGAGCATGTAGTTTCAGGGAGCGTGTTGTTCAGGGGAGCGTGCGGTTTTAGGGAGTGCGTTGTTCAGGGGAGCAGGCTGTTTTAGGGAGTGTGTTGTTCAGGGGAGCATGCTGTTTTATGGAGCGTGTTGTTCAGGGTAGCATGCTGTTTCAGGGAGTATGTTGTTCAGGGGAGCATACTGTTGAGGGAGCGTGTTGTTCAGGGGAGCATGCTGTTTTAGGGAGCGTGTTGTTCAGGGGAGCACGCTGTTTTAGGGAGCGGGATGATCGGGGAGCATGGTGTTTCAGTGAGCGTGTTGTTCAGGGGAGCATGCTGTTTTAGGGAGTGTGTTGTTCAGGGGAGCATGTAGTTTTAGAGAGTGTTTTGTTCAGGGGAGCATGCTGTTTTAGGGAGCGTGTTGTTCAGGGGAGCATGCTGTTTTAGGAAGCATGTTGTTCAGGGGAGCATGCTGTTTTAGGAAGCGTATTGTTCAGGTGAGCATGCTGTTTTAGGGAGTGTGTTGTTCAGGGGAGCATGCTGTTTTAGGGAGTGTGTTGTTTAGGGGAGCATGCTGTTTTAGGGAGCGTGTTGATCGGGGAGCATGCTGTTTTGGGGAGCGTGTTGTTCAGGGGAGCATGCTGTTTTAGGAAGCGTGTTGTTCAGGGGAGCATGCTGTTTTAGGGAGTGTGTGAATGGGGAGCATGCTGTTTTGGGGAGCGCATTGTTCAGGGGACCATGCTGTTTTAGGAAGCGTGTTGTTCAGGGGAGCATGCAGTTTTAGGAAGCGTATTGTTCAGGGGAGCATGCCGTTTTAGGGAGCGT
>NW_025150042.1:0-1359 GCF_004010195.1 Chiloscyllium plagiosum | reverse complement strand
CAGTACACAGACCTGTGAGACAGATTTGAGAATGCAGTATACAGTCCTGTGAGAATGATTTGTGAATACAGCACACAGTCCTGTGAAGCTGATTTGTGAATACAGTGTACAGACCTGGTGAGACTGATTTGTGAATACAGTGTACAGACCAGTGAGGCTGATTTGTGAATATTGTACACAGTCCTGTGAGACTGATTTGTGAATACATTGTGCAGACCTGTGAGGCGAATTTGTGAATACAGAACACAGACCTGTGAGACTGATTTGTTAACACAGTACACAGTCCTGTGTGGCTGATTTGTGAATACAGTATACAGATCTGTGAGGCTGATTTGTGAAAACAGCACACAGTCCTCTGAGACTGATTTGAGAATACACTATACAGACCCGTGCGGCTGATTTGTGAATACAGTACGCAGTCCTGTGAGACTGATTTGTGAATACAGTGTACAGACCTGTGAAATTGATTTGTGAATACAGTACGCAGTCCTGTGAGACTGATTTGTGAATACAGTACACAGACCTGTGAGATTGATTTGTGAATACAGTACACAGTCCTGTGAGACTGATTTGCATATACAGTGTACAGACCTGTGAGACTGATTTGAGAATACAGTACACAGTCCTGTGAGGCTGATTTGTGAATACAGTATGCAGATCTGTGAGGCTGATTTGTGAATACAGTACACAGTCCTGTGAGGCTGATTTGTGAACACAGTACCCAGTCCTGTGAGACTGATTTGAGAATACAGTGTACAGACCTGTGAGATTGATTTGTGAATACAGTACACAGTCTTGTGCGGCTGATTTGAGAATACAGTGTACAGACTTGTGAGACTGATTTGTGAATACAGTACACAGACCTGGGAGACTGATTTGAGAATACAGTACACAGTCCTGTGAGACTGATTTGTGAATACAATACACAGTCCTCTGAGACTGATTTGTGAATACAGTATACAGACCTGAGAGGCTGCTTTGTGAATACAGTGTACAGACCTGTGAGAATGATTTGTGAATACAGTGGACAGACCTGTGAGGCTGATTTGTGAATACAGTATACAGTCCTGTGAGAATGATTTGTGAATACAGTGGACAGACCTGTGAGGCTGATTTGAGAATACAGTGTAGAGACCTGTGAGATTGATTTGTGAATACAGAACACAGACCTGTGAGACTGATTTGTGAATACAGTACGCAGTCCTGTGAGACTGATTTGCATATACAGTGTACAGACCTGTGAGACTGATTTGTGAATACAGTACACAGTCCTGTGAGGCTGATTTGTGAACACAGTATACAGATCTGTGAGGCTGATTTGTGAATACAGTTAACATTCCTGTGAGGCTGATTTGTTAA
>NW_025150041.1:0-1359 GCF_004010195.1 Chiloscyllium plagiosum | reverse complement strand
TAGAGTCTCCTCAGGTAAGGCACTGACTCTGTGATGGCTGGTTAAATAAATAGATAAAACCAGGAGATTCAAAGTCTTTGCATTATAGGGCACTGACTCTGTGCTGACTAGTGAAATAAACAAATTTATCCAGGAGATTTAAAATCTCCACAGTTTTTGGCACTGATATTGTGCTCGCTGTTTAAATAAATATATATAACCAGGAGGTTTAGAGTCGTCTCATTATAGGGCATTGACTCTGTGCTGGCAAATTAAATATATATAACCAGGAGATTTAGTCTCCTCATTTTAGGGCACTGATTCTATGCTGGCTGATTAAATGAATGTATATGACCAGGAGATTCAGAGTCTGCTCGTTATAGGACACAGACTCTGTTCTGCCTGGTATAATAAACATATATAACCAGGAGATTGAGAGTCTCCTCAGTGAAGGGCATTAACTCTGTGCCTGTTGTTTTAATATAAATAACCAGGAGATTTAGAGTCTCATCAGTTTGGAGCTCAGATTATGTGCTGGATGAATAAATACATGTATATAACTAGGGGTTTCATTGTCTCCTCATTTTCAGGAACTGACTGTGTGGTGGCTGCTTAAAGTTTTTATCACCATAAAAGTGTTTCCTCAGTTTGGAGCACTGACTCTGGTCTGGCTAGTTAAATAAATAGATATAACCAGGAGATATAGAGTCTTTTCAGTTTTGGGCACTGACTCTGTGCCTTCTAGTGAAATATATATAAATAGGATATTTAAGGTCTCCTCAGTTTTGGACACTGACTCTGTGCTGGCTGATTAAATAAATATATATAACCAGGAGATTTAGTCTCCTCATTTTAGGGTACTGATTCTGTGCTGGCTGGTTAAATAAACAGATAAAAACCAGGTGATTTAGAGTCTGTTCAGTTTAGGGCTCAGACTATGTGCTGGATGGATAAATACTTGAATATATGCAGGATACATGGAGTATCCTCAATTTAGGACACTGACTATTTGCTGGCTGGTTAATTATAAAAAAGCCAGGAGATTTTGTGTCTCCTCAGATAAGGCACTGACTCTGTGCTGGCTAGTTAAATAAACATATATATCCAGGAGATTTAAAATCTCCACAGTTTCGGCACTGACTCTGTGCTCGCTGGTTAAATAAATATATATAGCCAGGAGATTTAGTGTCTTTCCATTATAGGGCAATGACTCTGTACTGGCTGGTTAAATAATAATACATAATCAAGAGATTTAGAGTTCCCTCAGTTTCGGGCACTGATTGTGTGGTGGCTGGTTACAACATTTATAACCCGGACATTCAGAGTCTCCTCAGTTGGAGCATTGGAGCTGGCTGGATAAATGCACATAACCTGAGATTT
>NW_025150040.1:0-1359 GCF_004010195.1 Chiloscyllium plagiosum | reverse complement strand
ATACCCAGGAGTGAGGGAGAGACTTAAATCTAATCGAGGGGTTCGGGGTGGTTTACACACAACATATCAGATACCCAAGAGTGAGGGACAGACTGGAATATAATCGAGGGGTTCAGGGTGGTTTATTTAGAGCATATGAGATACCCAGGAGTGAGGGACAGACTGAAATCTAATCGAGGGGTTCGGAGTGGTTTATATACAGCATATGAAATACCCAAGAGTGAGGGACAGACTGGAATCTAATGAAGGGGTTATGGGTGGTTGATATAGAGCATATGAGATACCCAAGAGTGAGGGACAGACTGGAATTAAATCGAGGGGTTCAGGGTGCTTTATATACAGCATATGAGATAACTAGGAGCGAGGGAGAGACTGGAACCTAATCGAGGGGTTCAGAGTGGTTTACATAAAGCATATGTGATACCCAAGAGTAAGGGAGAGACTGAAATCTTATCGAGGGGTTAGGGGTGGTTTTGATACAGCATATGAGATACCCAGGAGTGAGGGAGAGACTGGTATCTAATTGAGGGGTTCAGGGTGGTTTACATACTGCATATGAGATAACTTGGAGGGAGGGAGAGACTGAAATCTAATCGAGGGGTTCAGGGTGGTTTATATACAAAATATGAGATACCCAGATGTGAGGGAGAGACTGTAAACTAACCGAGAGGTTCGGGGTGGTTTTCATACAGCATATGAGATGCCCAAGAGTGAGGGACAGACTGGAATCTAATCGAGGGGTTCAGGGTGGTTTATATACAGCATATGAGATACCCAGGAGTGAGGGAGATACTGAAATCTAATCGAGGCGTTGGGGGTGGTTTATATACAGCATATGAGATGCCCAAGAGTGAGGGACAGAATGGAATCTAATCGAGGGGTTCAGGGTGGTTTATTTAGAGCACATGAGATACCCAGGAGTGAGGGAGAGACTGAAATCTAATCGAGGGGATCGTAGTGGTTTATATACAGCATATGAGATACCCAAGAGTGAGGGACTGACTGGAATCTAATCGAGGGGGTATGGGTGGTTTACATACAGCATATGAGATACCCAAGAGTGAGGGACAGACTGGAATTAAATCGAGGGGTTCAGGGTGGTTTAGATACAGCATATGAGATAACCAGGAGCGAGGGAGAGACTGGAATCTAATCGAGTGGTTCAGGGTGGGTTACATAAAGCATATGTGATACCCAAGAGTGAGGGAGAGACTGAAATCTAATCGAGGGGTTAGGGGTGGTTTAGATACAGCGTATGAGATGCCCAAGAGTGAGGGAAAGACTGGAACATAATCGAGGGGGTGGGGGTGGTTTACATACAGCATTTGAGATACCCAGGAGTGAGGGAGAGACTGAAAT
>NW_025150039.1:0-1359 GCF_004010195.1 Chiloscyllium plagiosum | reverse complement strand
TCTTCTTTTGGTTTATCTGAATGAAAACTATTGCCTGCTTCCACACAGAGCACAGACGCGGATCTGCCAGAATCAATTCAGTGATTGATTGCCTCCAACTAGAAGGATCATTGCGGCAGATACACGAGACACCTCTCACCGCAAATCGCCTCTAAGAATCTCGCCCTTCTCAGCTGAAACTATCTCACTGTTCCTTCAATGTCGTTTGATTTAATTCTTGGAACTCCCTCCCTAGCAACATCATGGATGCATCTCTGTGCTGAGTATTTCCACGGTTCTGTGAAGTAACTTACTATCGCAAGCTCTGGAGTAATTATGGCTGGGCAAGGCAGCTGATCCCAAAGAGTGACGTGCATACTCCAGAAATTCGTTTCAAACGGCTGCAATTTCGAAGTGGAAATCCGAAAGTGTTCGGGAACAAGTGAGAAGTTTCGAAGGGGGAGTCGGATAAAGTAAAAGTCAATGATGACTGGGAGACGTGAGGCAAGAATTGAGTGAGATGCTGTTGGTGCAAGGCTCAATGTCAGTGCTAATGGGTTAGCCCTTACTTCCCACTGTTAACACCGACTCACACACCACTCCTGGTAAATTCACCACAATTACCCTGATCTTTCGGTATGACATTCCCTCTGTACATATTCACGCGTTTTATCGGCCCCGAGAGGATGAACGCATCCTCTTTATCCTGTCAGATTACAGAGGTGAAGGCAATAGTTTGAAAGCAAACAAGAAGAGATTGCCCCTTTCGGTGCATTTTCAGTGAAGGAAGACTAGCTGTGAACTGTTCTTTCCTGCACAAGCGCAGGTTGATATATTTTCTCATCGAACAGCTTTATTACTGCAAGGAAGTCCGAGTTACTGTGATAAAATAGTTAATTAAATGCACATATGGATTTGAAGAACACCGTATGTAGCATCTGGTAATAACCAGGCGAGTAAGGTGTCAAATGCTCTGAAATGTTCCGTACATTGAAAGTTCATTACATAAAGTTATTGTAAAAGCCGTGTTGTTGATCCAATATCGCGACAGTGACGGCTCAGCATGCTTCTTGTGTTTGAGCTCAGCCCGTTGTTATTTGGTGATACCAAGCCCTGCCGCCTGCTGTGGACCCATTAGTCAATGTTCTATCCTGCTCATCAACGCCGAGATTCTGTACTCTGTTCACCAATGATCTCTCCATCTCTTCTACTTTTAGTCTCTCGCTGTCACAGCAAGTCTTTTTTTAAATAATGAAGTGAGGCAGGAGACACTGCAGACTTGCCAGGAAATGTTGTGGTAATAACGCACCCATTGCGAGATGATAGCTCTCATTGTCTGCTGTCACGATTCATTAATTTTAGGCAAACTGCAATGACATC
>NW_025150038.1:0-1359 GCF_004010195.1 Chiloscyllium plagiosum | reverse complement strand
CAGCACACAGCTTTTGGAGCATCTTATTCAGGGGCAGCAAGATAGCACACAGGTATTGGAGCCTGTTTCTCACGAGCTGCAGGCGATGATTATACAACTATTGGAGCCTGGTAACAAGGGGCAACACGAGGAGAGCACACAGCTATTGGAGCCTGTCACTCAGGGGCAGCAGGCAAGCACACAGCTATTTGTGCCTGGCTCCCAGTGTCGGCAGGACAAGAACTCACAGCTATTGAAGCCTGTTATTCAGAGGCAGTAGGAGAGAACACTGGCATTGGAGCCTGGTACCCAGGGTCAGCAGGAGGAGAGCACACAGCTCTTGGAGCCTGTTCCTCAGGAGCAGCAGGAGAGCGCACACTTATTGGAGCCCGTCACTCAGTGATAGGGGTAGGAGAGCACACAGCTGTTGGAGCCTTTTGCTCAGGAGCAGGAGGAGAGCAAAACGGATAGATCAGAGTCAGCATGGATTAATGAAGGGGAAATCATGCTTGGCTAATCTTCTGGAATTTTTTTAGGATGTAACTCTGAAGATGGACAAGGGAGATCCAGTGGATGTAGTGTACCTGGACGTTCAGAAAGCCTTTGATAAAGTCCCACATAGGAGGTTAGTGAGCAAAATTATGGCGCATAGTATTGGGGGCAAAGTACTGACTTGGATTGAAAATTGGTTGGCTGCCGGGAAACAAAGAGTAGTGATAAACGGCTCCTTTTCGGAATGGCAGGCTGTGACCAGTGGGGTACCGCAGGGATCCGTGCTGGGACCGCAGCTTTTTACAATATATATTAATGATATAGAAGATGGTATTAGTAATAACATTAGCAAATTTGCTGATGATACTAAGCTGGGTGGCAGGGTGAAATGTGAGGAGGATGTTAGGAGATTACAGGATAAAATGGGTAGGTTAGGTGAGTGGATAGATGCATGGCAGATGAGTAACAGCCTGCCACCTGTTTAATGTGGATAAATGTATGGTTATCCACTTTGGTGGCAAGAACAGGAAGGCAGATTACTACCTAAATTGAGTCAAGTTAGTTAAAGGGGCAGTACAAAGAGATCTGGGTGTTCTTGTACACCAGTCAATGAAGGTAAGCATTGAAGAAAGCTAATAACATGCTGGCCTTCATAACAAAAGGGATTAAGTATAGAAGCAAAGATGTTTTTCTGCAGCTGTACAGGGCTCTGATGAGACCGCACCTGGAATATTGTGTGCAGTTCTAGTCTCCAAATTTGAGGAAAGACATTCTGGCTATTGAGGGAGTGCAGCATAAGTTCACGAGGTCAAATTCCTGGAATGGCAGGACGATCTTATGTTGAAAGATTGGAGGGACTGGGCTTGTATACTCTTGAGTTTAGAAGAC
>NW_025150037.1:0-1359 GCF_004010195.1 Chiloscyllium plagiosum | reverse complement strand
TGACAAAATTACACACAGGGACTGCACAGAAAATTATACGGGTGAAGCAGCCAGACAACCAGCGAGGTGCATTCATACAGTTCAGGTATCCCGTAAACGCCACGGACAGCTGTTCCATGTAGGTATACGCAGGCTACTGAATGTCTCTGATTCTGAGGCTTGGACCTTGATTTATATGACCGTCTGCAGCATTGGTTACTTTCTTGTGTGAGGTAACTCCTGATGGAACACATGGAAAACTCAATTGCTCATTGAGAAATACATCCAAAATAGTAGCCAAGAGAAGTATTTCTGTTGTGTTTCTGGTGCTGGTCCTGACATGCCCACCAGCACTGGACTTATTCTGTGAAAAGTAAAGGACAGAAAGGAAAAGAGAAAAGCTAATCATTTAAGCACAGCCTTTCACAAGCTCACAGCAACAGAAGCAGCAATAGAGCCAAAATATTACTTTTACATTTGGAAACGTGACTGTTGACATCCCATGAGACATTTTGATAAATTGGCTGATACCGCAGATAAAACTAATCATTTCACTGGCATTACAATATAGAAATACGTAACTACAGTTGACCTGGATGTAGTTTTGCTCGTTTAGCTGTAAGGTACATTTTCAGATGTTTCATCACGATACTACATAACACCGTCAGTGAGCGTCCAGCTGAAGCACTGCTGATGATTCTTGCTTTCTATTTAAATGTTTGGGTTTCTTTCGGTTGGTGATTTCATTTGCTACAGTGGTCATATCCTGTGGTGATGTCATTTCCTGTAGTGTTGTCATGTCCCGTTCTTTTCTTCGGTGGTGGTAAATGTAGTCCAAATCTATGTGTTTGTTCATAGAGTACCGGTTAGAATGCCATGCTTCTCGGAATTCTCGTGCGTGTCTCTGTCTGCCTTATTTTAGGATCGATATGTTGTCCCAGTCGAAGTGGTGTACCTCCTTATCTGTAACGAAGGATACGACTGAGAGAGGAGCATGTCGGTTTTTGACCTGTTGATTTTCATGTATCCTGGTGGCTTGTGTTCTGCCTGTTTGTCCAATGTAATGTTTATTACTGTTCTTGCATGCTATTTCGTAAATAACTTCAGTTTTGCTTGTTGTCTGTATAGGGACATTGAACGTCGTTATTTAATTAATTAAGCAAGAGGTGTATCCTTGAACTCTGTGGGAAGCTAGAGAAGTGATTGCTGGGCCTCTTGCTGAGATATTTGTGATATCGATAGTCACAGGTAAGGTGCCGGAAGACTGGATGATGGATAACGTGGTGCCACTGTGTAAGAAGTGTGGTAAGGTCAAGCCAGGGAACTATAGGCCAGTTTGCCTATACAGACGTGTTGGGCTAGTTGTTGGAGGGAATCCTG
>NW_025150036.1:0-1359 GCF_004010195.1 Chiloscyllium plagiosum | reverse complement strand
TTGAAAGTGAGAGGGGAAAGTTTTTCAAGAGGCCCAATGGGTACCTTTTCACGTAGAGAGTGGTGTGCATATGGAATGAGCTGCCAGAGGAAGTGGTAGAGCGTGGTACAACAACAACATGTAAATGGCATCTGGATGCTTTTCCAGCAATTTTTGTATTATTTTAAAATGCATTCATTTTAACACAGGTATTCTGAATACATTAAACATTTTATTTTTTTTAATGATGCAGGGACTTGTAAACATATCTTCAAATCTGCTAAGTATACGTCTCTGTACAGGACAGCAGCAATGATGCATCTACATGGAACAGGGAATGCGATGGAGACATAGTTCAGACAATGTACAATGAGACCTCACATGATCGAGTTTGGGAGAGGATGACATTATTGTGTGATTCAACTCAGAGAGGGACAAAATGTAATCTGCACGAGAAGGATCGGCTTATTGCACTTTCTTGACCTCATTGTTCCTGATCTTAGCAATGTATGCGAGCTAAAACAAAAAAAGCTCTATAGTCATCATTACGTTCTTATTTCGACAGAATTCCTATAGTGTGGAAACAGGCCCTTCGCCTAACAAGTCCATACCAACCTTCCAAAGAGTAACCTTGCCAGGCCCGTTCCCCTACATTTAGCCTGACTAATGCACCTAATCTGGAAATCCCTGAACACTCCAGGCAATTTCGCGCGACTAATCCACGTAACATACACAGTTTGAGCTGTGGTAGGAAACTGGAGCACCCATCAGAATCTCACGCAGACAAGAGGAGAATGTGCAACTCCACACACAGTCACCCAAGGCTGGAATCGAACCCAAACCACTGCTACTGTGAGGCAGCCGTGCTAATCACTGAGCCAACGTGCTATCAGCTCTGGGACCCCTGACCAGAATTCATTGGAATCTCCTCACTGCCTCAAGCAAAGGGAATTCAGCCAAATCCAACTGTTGTAGGATGCAATATCATTGCTCGTAGCTGTCTGAGGAGAATATCTTCAGAAGCAGAATAACATTTTGGACAATCTCTCAATTTTTATTGTCTTCGTGAGTTACACTAATATTTGGACAAAGTTCTTTCAAGTTAAAATTTCACAGATTTTGTCTCTCTGTGTGTGTGCGTGTCAGTGTTTTAAACAGGGAAATATCTATTACATATTTGCAATATCCAAACACTTTGACATTCCTCTTTCCATCATAGCTTGAGTAACATTGCTCTGGATCATAAACGTGTTGTTTTAGCGGATTAAAGAAACTGGCCTGACTTGTTCCTAAAACTGACCCTGACCCAGTCTGAGACTGATATCATCGGCCATATCACCAACCTGCTTATATTTAACATTTGTTGTGAGCAGTGGAGGA
>NW_025150035.1:0-1359 GCF_004010195.1 Chiloscyllium plagiosum | reverse complement strand
CTGCACAGCCAACTGAATCCCTTCCCACATACTTAGCAGGAGAACAGCGTCTCCCCAGTGAGAACGCGTCTGTGAGTGTCTAGCCCCAATGAGGAAGGGAACCCTTTCCCATAGTCCCAACATTTCCATGGTTTCCCCATGAGGGGAGCATTCTTTGTGTCACGCTGGGTTTTAAATTCAAAACAGAATGGATACATAGTCTCTCCCCACTGTGAGGGCTGAGTAAATTGTTTGACGCATTTTTCACAGACAGCGTACTGAATCTCCCTCACTCGGGTGTCTCAGTATTATTCCTGCCACACCAGTGTTCAAAATCTCTCACTCAGACAAAAGCAAACATTTCTTCTCGAATTGAATGGCTGCTGATATTCGAGCCCCATTGATTCAAGTGGCTCTGTCTGAAGATGATGTATCATTTGTTTTCAGATTTCTTTCTGCATGTCTTCCTGTAAAAAAAGTCACAAATTGAGTGATCACTGTCAGTACTGTTAAATGAACATAACATCGGTGGCAATTCCTGTAGATTGCTAGATGAGTGCTGACAATATATTATGCAGGACGCAGAAAACCCTCATGCAACAAGATAGCCTTAAGTATGTATGGAAGAAAACGTAATTTAGATCGCAATAACCTGGAACAAGCTGTCGACTAAGGTGCTGGAAATGGAGCTGAATCACGAATATGATAATGAAATGTCAAGGCTGCTTGGGAAAAGAGAGCCAGTGAAGTTACTGAATGACTCCCTGCTGTCCTAGTAAATACAAAAGAAACAAGAAATATAGAACGTAAGTCTATTACTGCATTAGAAGGTGAAAAATCATTGCCACAAAGTTTTTATAACAGCCAACAATATCAAATATACACCATAGGAAGCAACAGATGTCTACATTTGAAACCAATGTGCCAAGCCCTTAAATACTGCTCAGTTCCATGAGAAACTACCCTTATAATTCTGAACATGAGGAAAGAAGTAAACCTTTTCCAGGATTCAAACTCTATACGTGACAAACTGAGGGAATACACAAGGAAAATACCTTTGAGGTGGGACAGAGAGCATCTGAGCACCTTTGGAGAGCGTGCTCCCTCCATGGAATCACTCCAGTTGCTACATGTGAACAGTCTCCACCCCCTCTACACACCCCCAGGCCTCTCTCTCTCTCCCCCCCTCCCAGGAAAGGGGGAGACATTGCTTTGCTCCCAGATGTTGCCCAGAGGGAGGGAGTTTCACCCTGAAATTGACAGGGCAACCTCCACGTTGTGACGTCCCCGATGGGGTGGGGGTGGGGACGCACTGTGCCTGCGCTGCCCTGCAGCTGAGGGACGTGTGGAGGGGAGGACACTTTGCAAACTCCTTTCGAT
>NW_025150034.1:0-1359 GCF_004010195.1 Chiloscyllium plagiosum | reverse complement strand
AAGTGGTCAATTATACACTGGTTAGCCTAATATGTGTAGTTGGGAAATGCTTCAATCTGTAAGTAGGGTACAAATAGCACGAACCTAGATAGAAATTGTCCCATTCGACAGACACAGCATCAGTTCATCAAAGGCAGATCATGCTTAACTAATTTATTGGAAATGTATTAAGACATTATTACCAGGGGGACTCAGTAGATGTGGTGTACCGAGATTTACAACAGGAATTCGACACAGTGCAGCCAAAAAAAAGCTGCTGCAAAAGGTAATGGTGCGTCACATTACGGGTAATGTATTAACATGCATAGAGGATTGGTTAACTAACAGGAAACAACGAGTGGGAATAAATGAGTGCTTTTCTGGTTGTGGTGTGCCTCTGGGATCAGTCCTAGGACGGCAATTATTCATAGCTTACATGGACGATTTGGAGTTGGGGACCACTGCAGTGTCTCAATGATTGTGGATGATATGAAAATGAGTGGCAGAGCAAAGTGTGCAGAGGATTGATAAACATTACAACGGGACATAAATAGTTTAAGTGAGTGGGCAAAGGTCTGACAGATGGAGTACAATTATAATTAATGTGAAGTCATCCATTTTGGTAGGAATACTAGTAAAAAAGACTATTATTTACATAGTAAAAAATGCAGCATGCGTCTGTGCAGAGGGATCTGGGTGTCCTTGTGCATGAATCACAGAAGTTGGCCTGCCGGGGCAACAAAAAGTTATCAAGGCGAATTGAATTGTGTCCTTCATTGCTAAAGTTTAAAAACAGGGAGGTTGTGTTGCATCTGTACAGGGTGCAGTTGAGTCCACACCTGCAATACTGTGAGCAGTTTTGGTCTCCATGAGCTGGCACTACAATGGATGCAGAGGAGGTTCCCTAGGTTGGTTCCAGAGTTGAGGCAGTTGGTTTATGAGGAGAGACTGAGTGGACTAGAATTATATACTGATTGGAATTTGAAATAATGAGAGGGATCTCATAGAAACATAAGTGACTCTGAAGGGAATAGATACAATAGAAATAGGGAGGATGTTTCCAGTAGCAGGTGAAACTAGGACAAGATGGCTAAGTCACAAAATTAGGTGGAGCAGATTTAGGACTGAATTGAGAAGGAACTTCTTGACTAAGAAGGTTGTGAATCTGTGGAATTCCCTGCCCAGTGAAATAGTTGAGGTTTTGTCATTGAATGTTTTTGAAGCTCAGATAGATTTTTTTTTGTGCAGTAAAGGAACAAAGGATTATGGTGAGCGGGCGGGTAAGTGGAACTGAGGCCATGAAATGATCAGCCATGACCTTTGTAATGCTCCGAGTTCTTCTGTAATGGGTCAACATGAAATGGGAATCATATTTGATCA
>NW_025150033.1:0-1359 GCF_004010195.1 Chiloscyllium plagiosum | reverse complement strand
TTTTCCTTAATCCTACTCACTAAAACGTTTTCATGCTCCATTCTTGCTTTCCTAAGTCCATTCTTCAGCTCACCCCTGGACCCCGTGTAACTCTCCTAGAGTCCTGCCTCATTCTTCCCTCCTCAACCTTATGTCAGATTCCTTATTCTTCTTGGCTAGATTGTCCACACCATTTGTCAACGTTAACCGTACATTTCCATTTTCTGTCTCAGTGGCACAAACTTCTCGAGCACTATCAGCACAGCTTCCTTATTCTTCTTGGCTAGAATGTCCACACCATTTGTCAACGTTAACCGTACATTTCCATTTTCTGTCTCAGTGTCACAAACTTCTCGAGCACTATCAGCACATGCTCCCGAAACACATTTCTATTTTGCATTTGCCTGAGAACATCTGTTCCCAATGTGGCCTCCCCAATTCCTGCTAAAAGAATTATAATTGCCCTTCCCTCATTTAAATACTTTCCCATGCTGTCTATTTCTATCCCTTTCCATGAGCCTCGTGAATGTCAGGGAACGTCACTAAAATGCTCTCTCATCAATAGGTTTTACATCTGGCATGGTTTGTTGCCAAACACCAAATCAAATGCATTCTCCCCTCCAGTTGGGACCGGAGTCATTCCTAGACATATGTCACAAAAGCTGATCCATCCAAACGATATGAACTAAGGAGGTTCCAATCAAATTTAGAAAAGTTTAAGTCACCCGTGGCAATTACCCTGTTACTTCTGCACGTTTCCAGTATCTGCTTCCTGATCTGTTCCTCTTTGTCTCTGTTGTTATTAGGGGCCTGTGAATAACTCCCAATAAAGCGACTACTCCTTTCCTGTTTCTGATCCACACATATTGACCCTCCATGCAAACCTTACTTGACAATTGTCCTTTCTGCAGCTCAAATGTTACCCCTGATAAGTAATGCCACACCCCACACCTATTTACTTTACGCTCTCTTCCTTTTGAAGCATCTAAACCCTGGACTATCTAACAACCATTCCTGCCCCTTCTCTGTAACATAAAAGTCTCTGTAATGGTCACAATGCAGTTCCAAATACTGACTCATGCTTTAAGTTTGTCACCATTATTCCTGATAAATTTTGTGTTCAGGTAAACTCAGTTCAACCCATCACACTAACTGCACATTTGCCCTATCAACCGTCTATCACTCTTCACAGACTCTAGGCACTCTGTATCTAGCTGTTCACTACCTTCTCCGGCCTCTGGTCTGGAGCTCCTCTTTCCATGCCCGTATCAATCTAGGTGAAACCATTCTGAACAGCTCCAGCAAACATCTGCCCAGGATATTGTTGGCTATCCAGTTCAGGTGCAGGCAGTTATTCTGTGCAGGTCCCAGGTGTACAAT
>NW_025150032.1:0-1359 GCF_004010195.1 Chiloscyllium plagiosum | reverse complement strand
CAGATGAAAAGGCCAATGATATTCAGATCGGCATGGATCCAGTAACTATCAAAATTGAACATTTGAATTTCTCAACTGCAAATCCCCCCTTTCAGTACTCTACAACAGAGAAAACAAAGTGCTGGAGATCCACAGCAGGTCTGGCAGCATCTGAAATGGTGACAGATGTAGGAAACATTGCAGCTTTGAAGAAGTGTTTAGATGATTACACCGGGCACGTGCACTTGATGACCGGTATGGAGAAGATGGGGGCATTGTGTTCAACAGTTTTAGACCAGAGACTCTGACCCCATTTTATTCGGTGTTTCTCTGAGATTCCCTCTTTTCGGAAGCAGGCAGGAGTGGGAAGCAGTAGAGAATGTAAATGATGTGTGACCTTCCTAGTGAGAGGATTCGAGTACAGGAGTAGGGATCCCTTTCTGGAAGGGCCTTGGTGAGACCACACCTGGGGTACTTTGTGTACCTTTGTTCCCCTTTCCCAAGTAAAGTTATCCTGGTTATTGAGAGAGAGTAAAGGAGGGTCACCAGCCTGAGTCCTGGGATGTGTAGATAGTTAAGGGCTGCAGATGCTGGAAGTCAGAGTTGATCTGGGGAAGTGCAGCAGGTCAGGCAGCATCAGAGGGGCAGGAAAGTTGATGTTTTGGGTCAGGACAGTTTGTCAGTCCGGATGAATAGTCCTGACCTGAAACATCAACTTTCCAGCCCCATCGTATTCATGCTGGTCATCAAGCGCCTTTTATTCTAGTCCCACGTTCTGGCACTCAGCGTGTAACCGATATTGTAGTGGTTGGTGTGATCATCTTAACACTTCTTCAAGGCTGCAATGTTTCCTGCATCTGTCACCATTTCAGATGCTGACAGACTTGCTTAGGATGTCCAGCAATTTATGTTCTTATTGTAGATTTCCACCATTTTGCTGAAGCACCTAGAGTCATAGACATGTATACAGCTCCATATTTTCTTGACTCACATTTCTGAGATGGCAGGACTGATGGCTGAAGAGGGACTCAATCCTCGTTTAATCCTCCTTTTCTTTGGCTTTCTGAGCTGCTGACTACATCACTAATATTCTACCTCCCATTCCCTGACCTGAATCTGACCCATCTAAGCCGACACTTTAATTCCCATCCCCCTGCCAGACTAGTTACAAACTCACCAATAGAACTGGCAAAACCACCCACCAGATTTGTCTCAGCTCGGCCCAGGGGTAACCGGTCAGGCTGGTATAGGTCCCACCTAACCCAGAAACAGTCCCAGTGCCTGAAGAATCAAAACCCTTCTCTGGTACACCATTTCCCCAGCCACACATCCAGCTGATCTACCTTTTCATTCCTGCTCTCATTAGCACATGGCACTGAG
>NW_025150031.1:0-1359 GCF_004010195.1 Chiloscyllium plagiosum | reverse complement strand
AGGCGTGGAATCCTCTACCCCAACAATCGGTGAGGAATCCTGTACCCCTGTCAATAGGTTAGGAAATCTATACCCCAACAATAGGTGAGGAATCCTGTACCCCTGACAATCAGTGAGGAATCGTGTACCCCTGATACTCTGTGAGGAATCCTGTACCCCTGACAATCGTTTAGGAATCCTGTACCCCTGTCAATAGGTTAGGAAAGCTGGACCCCAACAATCGGTGAGGAATCCTGTATCCCAAAAATCGGTTAGGAATCCTGTACCTCTGACAATCGGTGAGGAATCCTGTATTCCTGACAATCGGTTCGGAATCCTGTACCCCTGACAGTCGGTTAGGAATCCTGTACCCCTGACAGTCGGTTAGGAATCGTGTACCCCTGACAATCGGTGAGGAATCCTGTATCCCTGACAATCGGTGAGGAATCCTGTACCCCTGACAATCGTTTAGGAATCCTGTACCCCTGTCAATAGGTTAGGAAAGCTGGACACCAACAATCGGTGAGGAATCCTGTATCCCAAAAATCGGTTAGGAATTCTGTACCTCTGACAATCGGTGAGGAATCCTGTACCCCAAAAATCGGTTCGGAATCCTGTACCTCTGACAGTCGGTTAGGAATCCTGTACCCCTGACAATCGGTGAGGAATCCTGTATCCCTGACAATCGGTTAGGAATCGTGTACCCCTGACAATCGGTGAGGAATCCTGTATCCCTGACAATCGGTGAGGAATTGTGTACCCCTGACACTCTGTGAGCAATCCTGTACCCCTGACAATCGGTGAGGAATCCTGTACCCCTGACAATCGGTGAGGAATCCTGTACTCCCGAGAATCGGTGAGGAATCCTGTAACCCCGACAACCGGTGATGCATCCTGTACCCCTGTCAATAGGTTAGGAAACTTCGACCCCAACAATCGGTGAGGAATCCTGAACCCCAAAAACCGGTGAGGAATCCTGTACCTCTGACAGTCGGTTAGGAATCCTGTACCCCTGACAATCGCTGAGGAATCCTATACCCCTGACAATCAGTGAGGAATCCTGTACCCCTGACAATCGGTTAGGAATCCTGTACCCCAACAATCGGTGAGGAATCCTGTATCCCTGACAATCGGTGAGAAATCCTGTATCCCTGACAATCGGTTAGGAATCCTGTACCCCTGACAATCAGTAAGGAATCCTGTACCCCAACAATTGGTTAGGAATCCTGTGGCCCGACAATCAGTGAGGAATCGTGTACCCCTGATACTCTGTGAGGAATCTTGTACCCCTGACAATCGTTTAGGAATCCTGTGCCCCTGTCAATAGGTTAGGAAAGCTGGACCCCAACAATCGTTGAGGAATCCTGTATCCCTGACAAT
>NW_025150030.1:0-1359 GCF_004010195.1 Chiloscyllium plagiosum | reverse complement strand
AGTTTTAACTTACTTGCTATAAGATTAGTAATACGACTTGTGTTCTAATGTTAGTTACATTATACAGCTACTCTTACTGTCAGGACTTTATAATTAATGGGCAGTCAACATCATACCTTGTAGTTAATTCCTCAAACTAGCTAACTACACATCTAAGTCTAAATGCTTTTCTATAATTTTTTTTTGATAGGCATTGGTTACGTGTATCTAATTATGTTACAAATTACCTCTATGATTGTCAAGAATCTGTAATTAGAACCTTTGTTTAATATTCTTAGTAACTTTAAAATAATAACTATTTCTGACAAACGAACTCTTCTATTGTCACGACAGCTGATTAGAAATCTCATATAGCTGCCTGTCATATGTAAAAATGAACATCATTTGTTGGAGTGTAATGGACATAGTGGTTAGCACTGCTGCCTCACAGCACCAGAGACCCGGCTTGAATTCCCACCTCAGGCGACTGACTGTGTGGAATTTGCACATTCTTCCCATGCCTGCGTGAATTTCCCCCCACAGTCCAAAAATGTGCAGATTAGGTGAATTGGCCATGCTAAATTGCCCGCAGTGTTAGGAGCAGGGGTAAATGTAGGGGTATGGGTGGGTTGCGCTTCGGTGGGTCGGTGTGGACTTGTTGGGCCGAAGAGCCTGTTTCCACACTGTAAGTAATCTAAACTCAAAAAAAAAATCAGACATCACTTAATATGTAAGGCCGAATATTAATCCAATGATTCCTGTGAACATTCAAATTAGAAAGGAACAGATATTACCTGTGAGTGTTGGATGGGAAAATCATTAACTAGTTTGTGTTTGTGTTGGCCTGGAATAAGAGAACTATTATTCCTTTTTAATATTGACACTTAGAAATAATGGATTAAATTAAAATGTGAATTAGACGATGTTTGTTACAAAACCTAAACTGAATTACTGTGAGATTTTTGGAGAGACAATGAATTGATAATTATTTTTAGAACTTTGGCAAAGTAAGTGATTCAATATTTCCAAACGGGTTTGCTCTGATGTTGACTCGATATTTCTTAATCTGTTAGCTAAGAATACAAATTCTGGCATGATGATGTGGCAAGACATGAGACATTCAGTGAACGTTGATCAGAAGTGGTTTGTCATTCAAAATTCTCAGATCTTCAAGATTTCTATACTTGGTTTCTTAGCTTTTCTTCTGGAGAAATATAATATATGATAAGAACAAATTTTGCATTGTATTTAATTTATGCAATTTTTCATATCATCAACATTTAGACATATGAGTCAGAATTATAAAGAACATAAGTCAATAAGGAAGATTTATTTTCACAAAAGCACACAGCATTTATCAAGGTATTTGTTTCAATATTT
>NW_025150029.1:0-1359 GCF_004010195.1 Chiloscyllium plagiosum | reverse complement strand
AAAGTGGTCCCTCAGTACTTCAGATAGTTCTTCCTCAGTACCGCAGATAGTTATCCCTCAGTACCTCAGATAGTGCTTCCTCTGTACCTCAGAAAATTCTCCCTCAATACCTCAGAAAGTGCTCCACAATACCTCAGATAGTTCTCCCTCAATACCTCTGAAAGTGCTCCCTCAGATAGTTCTCCCTCAATACCTCTGAAAGTGCTCCCTGAAGACCTCAGAAAGTGTTCCCTCAGTTCCTCAGATAGTGCTCCCTCAATACCTCAGAAAGTGCTCCATCAATACCTCAGGTAGTTCTCCCTCATTACCTCATATAGTGCTTCCTCAGTACGTCAGAAAGTGCTCCATCAATACCTCAGATAGTGCTCCATCAATACCTCAGATAGTGCTCCCCCAATACCTCGGAAAGTGCTCCCTAAATACCTCAAGCAGTTCTCCCTCAATATGTCAGATAGTGCTCCCTCAATACCTCTGAAAGTGCTCCCTCAATACCACAAATAGTTCTCCATCAATGCCTCAGATAGTGCTCCCTCAATACCTCAGATAATTCTCCCTCAATACATCAGGTAGTTCTCCCTCAATATCTCAGCTAGTGTTCCATCAATACCTCAGATAGACCTCCCTCAGTACCACAGAGAGTGCTCCCTCAATAACGCAGAAAGTGCTCCTTCAGTACCTCAGATAGTTCTCCCACAGTACCTCAGATAGTGCTCCCTCAATTACTCAGAATTTGCTCCCTCAGTACCTCAGATAGTTCTCCCTCAGTACCTCAGACAGTGCTCCCTCATTACCTCAGAAAGTGCTTCCACAGTACCTCAGATAGTTCTCCGTCAGTGCCTCAGATAGTGCTCCCTCAAAACCTCAGAAAGTGCTCCCTCAGTACCTCAGATAGTTTTCCCTCAGTACCACAGGTAGTGGTCCCTCAGTACCTCAGAAAGTGCTCCCTCAATACCTCAGAATGTGCTCTCTCAATACGTCAGATAGTTCTCCCTCAATACTTCTGAACGTGCACAGAAAGTGCTCCCTCAGTACCTCAGATAGTTATCCCTCAGTACCTCAGATAGTTTTCCCTCAGTACCTCAGGTAGTGCTCCCTCAGTGCCTAAGATAGTTCTCCCACAATACCTCAGATAGTGCTCCCTCAGTACCTCAGATAGTTTTCCCTCAGTCCCTCAGATAGTTCTCCCTCAGTACCTGAGAAAGTGCTCCATCAATACTTCAAGTAGTACTCTCTCAGTACCTCAGAGAGTGCTTCCTCAATACCTCAGAATGTGCTCCCTCATTACCTCAGATAGTGCTTCCTCAATACCTCAGATAGTGCTCCCTCAATACATCAGGTAGTTCTCCCTCATTACCTCAT
>NW_025150028.1:0-1359 GCF_004010195.1 Chiloscyllium plagiosum | reverse complement strand
AGTGTGATTGGATCAGGACGTTAGTGACGCAATAAGTTTGAAGGTGTCAGTGTGATAGTGATGTAGTAAATGTGAGGGGATCAGAGAATAGTGACACAGTAAGTGTGAGGGAATCAGGGTGTTAGTGACACAGTAAGTGTGAGGATATCAGGATGATAGTGACGCAATAAGTGTGAGGGTATCACTGTGATAATGTCACTGTAACAGTGATGGGATCAGGGAGATAGTGACGCAGTAAGTGTGAGGGGATCAGGGTGATAGTGACACAGTAAGTATGAGGGTATCAGGGTGATAGTGGCACAGTAAGTGTGAGGGAATCAGGGTGATAGTGACGCAGTGAGTGTGATGGGATCAGGGAGATAGTCACGCAGTAAGTGTGAGGGGATCAGGATGATAGTGACGCAGTGTGAGGGGATCACGGTGATAGTGACACAGTAAGTGTGAGGGGTCAGGGTGATAGTGACGCAGTAAGTGTGATATGATCAGGGTGATCGTGATGCAGTAAGTCTGAGGGATCAGGACGTTAGTGACGCAATAATTGTGAGGGTGTCAGTGTGATAGTGACGCTGAAAGTGTGATGGCATCAGGGTGATAGTGATGCAGTAAATGTGAGGGGATCAGGGTGATAGTGACGCAATAAGTGTGAGGGTCTCACTGTGATAATGACACTGTAACAGTGAGGGGATCAGGGAGATAGTGATGCATAAAGTGTGAGGGTATCAGGGTGATAGTGACACCGTAAGTGTGATGGGATCAGGGTGATAGTAACGCAGTAAGTGTGAGGGGATCAGGTTGATAGTGATGCAGTAAGTGTGAGGGTATAAGGGTGATAGAGACACAGTAAGTGTCAGGATATAAGGGTGATAGTGACACAGTACGTGTGAGGGGATCAGGGTGATAGTGACGCAGTAAGTGTGATGGGATCAGCACGTTAGTGACGCAATAGGTTTGAGGGTGTTAGTGTGATAGTGACGCAGTAAGTGTGAGGGGATCAGGGTGATAATGTTGCAGTAAATGTGAGGGTCTCAGGGTGATAGTGACACAGTAAGTGTGAGGGGATCAGGGTGATAGTGATGCAGTAAGTGTGAGAGTATCAGGGTAATATTGACGCAGTAAGTGTGAGGGGAACAGGGAGATAGTGATGCAGTACGTGTGGTGGGATCAGGACGTTAGTGAAGCAATACGTTTGAGGGTGTCAGTGTGATAGTGATGCAGTTATTGTGATGGGATCAGGGTGATAGTGATGCAGTAATTGTGAGGGATCAGGACGTTAGTGACGCAATAATTTTGAGGGTGTCAGTGTGACAGTGACGCAGTAACTGTGAGGGGATCAGGGTGATAGTGATGCAGTAAGTGTGA
>NW_025150027.1:0-1359 GCF_004010195.1 Chiloscyllium plagiosum | reverse complement strand
TGTTCCCACATTTGTGGAGTAATTGCTTCTGGTTACTCTTCAGGCGATAGAGGCTCGGAAAAAAATGAGTTGGCCAAAGTTAGCCACATCATTTCGATGGACTATGCTCATTGGGGAAACTTGCAGGATCTGTAGAAGAAACATGTGTTTCATAGTGTATGCAATAAACCTGAACTTTGTTATTTTTGCACAGAGCTTGAGACCCGACTGGAGCAGCAATGAAGCTCGTATTGTTTTTTAAATTTCCGAGTTTGCCAAATTATTGTTGGTAAATGCAGGTGACTTTATCAAAACACATTTCACATGCCCCAGCCAGGAATTTGGTCCCAATTCTGTCAGTCCATCCATTCCTATGGATAACAGGTATTTTAAATGTGAACACGCCATTTAACTATTTGAATTGAATAATTCAGTGGTTACGTCCTCTTGGATTCTTAATTACTCAATGTGATTTTTTTGTCCCCCCTGAATTTGCCAAGCACTAGGCAGTTCTGGAATATTCCAAATATTTACAATAAATGCATTCACACTATTGAAGGCAACCTGGCAGATTTGAATACCATTCAGGTAGTCAACAACAATACATAAGTAACTTTATGAATTGGTTACTGTACACCAACAACGCAAGCCAAGTATTAGTGAAACCATAGATTGTTTCCCATGGATTCCCAAATCGAAACAGTGCATTCCAGATATGCTCACTATCACCATCTGGGAACAGTCTCCCAAAGTGCTCCCAGAATTTAGAATGCGCATACACTGCCTTCCAAAGCTCAATCTGTTGTCACAGGCTTCACTCTTATTGTATACAATGACATTTATTGTCCAGTTCTTTAATGTGACATGATTTTACAAACAATTTATAAAATACTTTAAATCCTAAAGAAATGTTCCCACACACTTTGTTTAAAAAAGCAAAGATTATGCTCTGAGATTTAAATGTTCAATCAGGTTTAATAAAAATCCTTCCAAAAATTGAGAGTTTGACTTCAGCTCCTTTATTTTTCCGATCTGCTTTGTAAATAAAGTTCACTATAGAAAGCACAGTGCTGGAGAACCGCAGGTCCAGCAGCATCTCTGAGGGGGAAAACATTGTCAGCTCCAAGTCTCATGACCATTTGTCCGTCCAGACGAAGAGTCACTGAAATTGAAATGTAACATGTTTTTCTCTTCACCGATGCCCTCAGAACTGCTGAGTTTCTCCAGCACTTTGTTTCTGGGGTTCAGCACCTGCAGTTTATTGTTTTGTTATCGATCCTATGATTTGACTTGGGGAGCGAGAGGCAGCAACTGTGATCAACGCGGATAAAACTCCCCAACCATGAAAAAAAAACCGCATAGTTCTTTATACTTTGCAAA
>NW_025150026.1:0-1359 GCF_004010195.1 Chiloscyllium plagiosum | reverse complement strand
AGGCCCCTTGATACTAAACTTGGTAGAAGGCAGACTTGACTTAAAGGGTCACTATCACCCCACCTCTGTAATTAAGCTCTTTTGTCCATGTTTGAACCACGGTAATGAGGTCAGGAGCTGAGTGGCCCTGCTGGAGCCCAAACTGGTCGTCATTGAGCAGGTCATTGCTGAGCAGGTGCTGCCTAAAAGCACTAAGACCTTCCACCACTTTACTGATGATCGAGAATAGACTGATGAAGTGGTAATTGGCCGGATTGGATTTGTTTTGCTTTTTATATACAGGAGATACTTTGGTAATTTTCTACATAATCGGGGAAAGCCATGGTTGTAACTATATTGAAACGGTTTGGTTCGGGGAGTGGCAAGTTATGGAGCACAAGTTTTCAGTAGTATTGCCAGAATGTTGTCAGATTATGGACCCTATAGAGTATCCAGTATCTCCAATCATTTCTGGATATCGCGTGCACTGAATTAAATTGGCTGATGACTGGTAACTGAATCGCTGTGGACAACTGGAGGATCATCCACTCAGCACTTCTGACTGAAGATTGTTGCGAATGCATCAGCCTTATCTTATACACTGAAGTGCTGGGCTCTTTCATCATGGAGGAAGGGGTTAGTTGTGGAATCTCTTCCTCCAGTGAATTGTTTAATTGTCCCCAATGTTTCTCGACTAGATGTGGAAGGACTGCAGCGCTTAGATCTGAACCGTTGCTTGTGGGATCACTTAGCTCTGTCTATCACTTACTACGAATGCTGTTTGGCGCACAAGAAGTCCTTTTTGGTGGCTTCACCAGGCTGACCCCTCATTGTCAGGTATGCCTGGTGCTGCTCCTGCCATCCTGCACACTCCACTGAACCAATGTTGATCCTCTGGATTGATGGCAATTGTTGCGATGGGGATATGCCAGGCCATGAGGTTATGTGGGAGTACAATTCCACTGCTATTTATGACCCACAGCACCTTATGGACATCCAGATTTGAACTGCTAGATCTGTTCAAAGTCTGTCCTACTTAGCACCGTGATAGTACCACCCACAATGGTTGAGGCTATTCTCAATGTGAGTTGTGACTTTATCTCCACAATGACTATGCGGTGGTCTCTCTTACCGATACTGTCATGGACAGATACTTCTGCAACTGGCAGATTAGTAAGGCTGTGGTAAAGTATGTATTTTCCTCTTGTCGGTTCCTTCACCACCTGCCGCTAGTTATATCCTTTAGGACACAGCCACCTCGATCAGTATTGCTGTAGCTGAGAAACTGTTGTTGGTGAACATTGAAATCCCTCACCCAGAGTACATCCTGCATACGTGCTACCCTTCGTGCTTCCTCCAAGTATTGGTCAGCATGGAGGA
>NW_025150025.1:0-1359 GCF_004010195.1 Chiloscyllium plagiosum | reverse complement strand
CTGACAATCGGTTAGGAATCATGTAGCCCCTGACAATCGGTTAGGAATCATGTACCCCTGACAATCGGTTAGGAACCCTGTAGCCCCTGACAATCGGTTAGGACTCATGTACCCCTGACAATCGGTTAGGAACCCTGTAACCCCTGACAATCGGTTAGGAACTCTGTAGCCCCTGACAAGCGGTTAGGAACCCTGTAACCCCTGACAATCAGTTAGGAATCATGTACCCCTGACAATCGGTTAGGAACCCTGTACCCCTGACAATCGGTTAGGAATCATGTATCCCTGACAATCGGTTAGGAACCCTGTAACCCCTGACAATCGGTTAGGAACTCTGTAGCCCCTGACAAGCGGTTAGGAACCCTGTAGCCCCTGACAATCGGTTAGGAACCCTGTAACCCCTGACAATCGGTTAGGAACCCTGTAACCCCTGACAATCGGTTAGGAATCATGTACCGTTGACAATCGGTTAGGAACCCTGTACCCCTGACAAGCGGTTAGGAACTCTGTAACCCCTGACAATCGGTTAGGAACCCTGTAGCCCCTGACAATCGGTTAGGAACCCTATAACCCCTGACAATCGGTTAGGAACCCTGTAGCCCCTGCAATCGGTTAGGAACCCTGTAGCCCCTGACAATCGGTTAGGAACCCTGTAGCCCCTGACAATCGGTTAGGAGTCCTGTACCGCTGACAATCGGTTAGGAACCCTGTAGCCCCTGACAATCGGTTAGGAGTCCTGTACTCCGACAATCGGTTAGGAACCCTGTAGCCCCTGACAATCGGTTAGGAATCCTGTAGCCCCTGGCAATCGGTTAGGAACCCTGTAGCCCCTGACAATCGGTTAGGAATCCTGTAGCCCCTGACAATCCTTGGGGAATCCTGTACCCCAACAATCAGTTAGGAATCCTATACCCCTTACAATTGGTAATGAATCCTGTACCGCTGACAATCGGTGAGGAACCCTGAACCCAGCAATTGGTTAGGAATCCTGCACCCATGACAATCGTCTAGGAATCCTGTACCGTGACAATCGGTGAGGAATCCTGTATCCCTGACAATGTGTGAGGAATCCTGCACTCCGACTATCGGATAGGAATTCCGTACCCCTGCCAATAGATTAGGAATCCAGTAGCCCGACAATCCGTTAAGAATCCTGTCTCCTTGAAAAACGATTACAAATCCTGTACCCCTGACAATCGGTGAGGAATCCTGTATCCTTGACAATCGGTTAGGAATCTTGTACCACGACAATCGGTAAGGAAATCTGTATCCCTGACAATCGGTGAGAAATCATTTAGGAATCCTGTACCTCTTACAATAGGTAATGAATCCTGTACACCTCCAATCAGTGAGGAATCC
>NW_025150024.1:0-1359 GCF_004010195.1 Chiloscyllium plagiosum | reverse complement strand
GGACGAATTGGACCGAAGGGTCTGTTTCTGTGTTGTATGGCTCTATGATTATGTTCCCTCATTGGTGACTATGATGGGGCGTTTATGACAATCAATGATGGTGACCATCCCCAAGACTGTGTTCCTAACCTGGATTTGATACCACTGGGGGGGGGGCAGTGGTGGGATTCAAATCCATGTCCCTCAGAGGATTAACCTGAATCTCCTCCCACCAACACCCCCTCCCCCCAATACTCAGTTGCAGCAGGGTGTACTGTCTACATGACCCACTGCAGCGAGGCTCCTTAGACAGCGCCTTCCCTAAACCCGTCACCCCCCCTGGAGGGGAAGGGGGCGAGGGGCAGGAGATATACGGGGGAACGCCAGCCCCTCTGAGCTCCCCCCTCCTCACACACATCCTGAAATACCCCGGCCGTTTCTGGAATTCTCTAACTCCCTCCCTAATGGGGTCTTGTGTCCCTACAGCACACGGAGGTTCAAGATGGCCGCTCACCTCCCCCCCATCCCCCAGCATCTCAGGGGGCAATTAGGGATGGACAATAACCAGTCAGCGAGCTCAGGAATGAGCTGCTTGTAATCAAATTGAACGGGGTAGCAGGTTTGAGAGGGAGGGAATGGCCACTTGCTGGTCCTGTTGGTTTCTCAGTGGGTGGTGACAATGTCCTCTCTCTCTCTCTCTCTCTCGGCTCCCAGGCGGACACAAAGGGAGATTACCAGTGCGCCTTGCTGGGCCTGTGCAGAGCTGAGGATCTGTAGAAGCAGCACTCGGAATTCTTGAGGGATAAAAAGGACGCCCTTATGTGATTCCAAAGCCGGACTGCCCCGTTCCCTACCCACCCCACCCCCTCCCCCACCTCTGACAATGCAGAGCTCCTCAGAACATCTCTCTGCCTTGTGCTGTAACAGACATGTGTGTGAACACGGATAGACACAGGCAGACACACAGAGTCCTTTAATGCTCACGTACACATGCACAACAATCTTTTACACGCTCTCAGTCTTTTACATGGTTGCGTATATACACCCCACACACACACACACACACACACGCGCACAGACACACCATCTTTTAGATACGCATCACCTAGTCCTTTTACACACTCTCCCACACTCACTCTATCTCTCATACTGTCTCTCTCACTCACTTTCTCGCTCACTCTAACTCTCTCACTTCCTCTCACTTACTCCCTCTCTGTCCCTCACTCACTTTCTCTCTCGCTCACTCTCTCTTGCACTCCTTCACTCTCTCTCACTCATTCTTTCCCTCTCACTCTCTCAAGTGTGTGCCTATGTGTGTAAATTTGTGTGCCTGTTTGTGTGTGTGTGTGCTTGTTTGTGTGTGTGTGTACCTGTGTGTGC
>NW_025150023.1:0-1359 GCF_004010195.1 Chiloscyllium plagiosum | reverse complement strand
TGTCCTCTGATTCGGCACTCACCCATCAGTGGAGACATGTTTCCTGCTGCCAAAGTGTCCAATCCTTTCATAATCTTATACGTCTCAATCAGATCCCCGCTCCGTCTTCTAAACTCAAGGATATACAAGCCCAGTCGCTTCAGTCTTTCAGTATAAGGTAATCCCGCCATTCCAGGAATTGACCTCGTGAACCTACGCTGCACTCCCTCAATAGCCAGAATGTCTTTCCTCACATGTCGAGACCAGAGCTGCACACAGTACTCCAGGTGTGGTCTCACCAGGGCCCTGTACAGCTACAGAAGCACCTCTTTGCTTTTATACTCAATTCCTCTTGTTATGAAGGCCAGCATGCTATTAGCCTTCTTCATTGCCTGTTGTACCTGGATGCTTGCCTTCATTGACTGGTGTACAGGAACACCCAGATCTCTCTGTACTGCCCCTTTACCTAACTTGATTCAATTGAGGTAGTAATTTGCCTTCCTGTTCTTGCCACCAAAGTGGATAACCATACATTTTTCAACAATAAACTGCAATTGCCATGCATCTGCCCACTCACCGAACTTGTCCAGGACACCCTGTAATCTCCTAACATCCTCATCACTTTTCACCCTGCCACCCATCTTTGTAACATCAGCAAATTTGCTAATGTTATTGCTGATACCATCTTCTATATCATTAACATATATTGTAAAAAGCTGCGGTCCCAGCACAGGTCCCTGCGGTACCCCACTAGTCACTGTCTGCCATTCCGAAATGGAGCCGTTTATCACTACCCTTTGTTTCCTAATGTTATACTACTTTGTAAGAAAGGTGGGAGAGAGAAAGCAGGAAATTATAGACCAATTAGTCTGACTTCAGTGGTGGGAAGGATGCTGGAGTCTATTATAAAGGATGAAATTACGGGACATCTGGATAATAGTAACAGGATAGGACAGAGTCAGCATGGATTTATGAAGGGGAAATAATGCTTGTGGGCGGCACGGTGGCACAGTGGTTAGCACTGCTGCCTCACAGCGCCAGAGACCCGGGTTCAATTCCCGACTCAGGCGACTGACTGTGTGGAGTTTGCACATTCTCTCCGTGTCTGCGTGGGTTTCCTCCGGGTGCTCCGGTTTCCTCCCACAGTCCAAAAGATGTGCGGGTCAGGTGAATTGGCCACGCTAAATTGCCCATAGTGTTAGGTTAAAGGGGTAAATGTAGGGGTATGGGTGGGTTGCGCTTCGGCGGGTCGGTGTGGACTTGTTGGGCCGAAGGGCCTGTTTCCACACTGTAAAGTAATCTAATCTAAGCTAATATAACCAATTTTCAATCCAATCTCGTACTTTTCCCCCAATACCATGCGCCCTAATTTTACTCACT
>NW_025150022.1:0-1359 GCF_004010195.1 Chiloscyllium plagiosum | reverse complement strand
CATATGCTTGGTAAGTGCTGTCTGGGGATTTTTTTAGAGATTTTATGTTTTTTTGTAGTTGATACGCATGACTGCTACTGTGCCTTTAAGGTGGAGGAAGGGGATATCTGTGGATGGGTTCCCGAAACATTCGTTCTGTTTTCGCCTTGCACCTACTGCCAGATCTGCACAGTTATACAGCAATTTCACTTTTTGGTTTGAAGAATGCTTGTTGAATGTGGTGTCAGCCAGGCGGGCTGATTTACCTGCGATAAGGTTGACTCTCTGGATTATTGTTGGAGTTGCACTCATTCAGACATTTAGAAAGCATTTTTTCAATACGTTCCTGACTTATGCCTTATCGATGGTAGAATGGCTTTAGGGAGTGATTCACGAAATGAGTTATTCGCTGCAAGTTTCCCTTATAGTGACTCTACTGATTTGGTGACTCCAGTTCAATTTCCGGTCAATGCTAATCCACCACGTGTTAATCTGGAGGGAATTCAATGTTGGTAATGCCATTGAATATCAAGGGGCTATAGTTAGATTCCCTCTTAATGGAAACCCCCATGATGTTGTGGGGTGGGCCGCATTCAGTTACAGTGACATCATTGAACTTTTAAGGGCAATGATTTGGTTCTATTTCCATGGTAATCACCAGCATGTTAATAGTCAGGGAATTCGATAATTCGGTGATGGTAATACCATGGAATGATATGAGGCAATAAGTCGATTTGCTCTCAGTGGTAAACCCAGGATGTGGATAGATGGGTTGAGGGGGGCGGGCGGCATCAGTGATGGTAACGCCATTGACTATCAAAAGGTTGTGATTCTAAAGTGTCTTATTAAGAGGGCTATTGCCTGGCAATTCTGTGACGTAAAGGGTCACTGCCAGTTTCCAGGACAGAATACTCATGGAAAAGTCATTGCCGGTTTGTTAAACATTTACTCTCGAAGTGAATTTGTCCTGCTGTCAGTCTCCATTCTATATGAAACCCTTCAGTGACGTTCAAAAGGGTGAGCTGGTGCCTAGTATGCACCAATTGCTCATTGTCTGTTTACGGGAACAGTGCATTAGCGGTGGATATTGACTGTTCATTCGCTCTTCATTGGAAACTGTGTTCACCATCATGGGTTCATATAACCACAGCGTCATAGAGATGTACAGCATGTAAACAAATCCTTCAATAAAAATCTTCCTCTGGCAGCACATTCACAAATATGCACCAACCCCAAGTGATAAAGGTCCCTTTTAATTGTTATTACTCTCACGTTAAACATATGCCTGCTTGTTTGGACTCCTCATTCTGGAGATAAGGCGCTGTCAATTTACCCTATCCGTGCTTGTCATGATTTTACAAAAGTTGTTACGTTCATCCC
>NW_025150021.1:0-1359 GCF_004010195.1 Chiloscyllium plagiosum | reverse complement strand
TCCATGCCCCTCATGGTTTCATTGAATTGAATTTATTGTCACGTGTACCGAGACATCCCTCCCCCCCAAGTCTTCAAATCCTCCACCCCCAGGAAAAGACCTCGATCTTTCACCCTATCCATGCCCCTCATGGTTTCATTGAATTGAATTGATTGTCACGTGTACCGAGACACAGTGAAAAGCTTTGTCTTGTGAGCAATACAGGCAGATCCCAGAGTTAAGTAACATAGATAACTAAATAATAGGTAAACAGTGGCAAAAACAAAAACACAGGTACAGGCGAATGTTAAGAGTTTGTGAATCTATTCAGTACTCTAACAACAGTAGGGTAGAAACTGTTTTGAAACCGGCTGGTGTGTGTGTTCAGGCCTCTGTACCTTCTCCCCGATGGTAGAGGTTGTAGAAAAACATTGCCAGGGTGGGATGGATCTTTGAGAACGCTGGCGGCCTTTCCTTGACAGCGGGCCTGGTAGGTGGATTCTATAGATGGGAGGTTGGCCTTTGTGATTGTCCGGGCCGAGTTCACCACTCTCTGTAACCGTCTCTGATCTTGAATGGTACAGTTGCCATACCAGGTAGTCATACATCCAGACAGAATGCTCTCGACGGTGCACCTATAAAAGTTGGCAAGGATATTCGCCGTCATGCCAAATTCCCTCAGCTGCCTGAGGAAGAAGAGACGTTGTCGGGCCTATGTAACCAGTGCGTCCACATGAAGAGTCCAAGGAAGCTTGTTGTGGATGACCACTCCCAGGAGCTTGACACTCTCCACTCATTCCACCTGTGTGCTGTTAATGTGCAGGGTGGGCATGAGTAACATCCCACCGAAAGTCAATAACGAGTTCCTTGGTTTTACTGGCATTGAGAGCTAGGCTGTTCTCAGTGCACCATTTTTCCAGGTCTTCCACTTCCCGTCTGTAGTCTGTTTTGTCACCATCTGAGATTCGACCGACTATGGTGGTGTCATCAGTGAACTTGTAAATGGCATTAGTCTGGTATTTGGTGACACAGTGAGTACAGTAGGGGGCTGAGTACGCACCCCTGGGGAGGGGCTCCAGTGTTGAGTGTTAGTGAGGACGAATACTGTCCCCAAACCTTACTAATTGTGACCTGTGGGTCAGGAAACTGAGGATCCTGTTGCAGAGAATGGGGCTTAGTCCGAGATCACTAACTTTAGTAATCAGTCTCGAGGGGATATAAATCTCGATAAGGTCACCCCTCAGCCTCCTACCCTCCACTGACAAAAGTCTCCTTCTAACTCAACCCCTCCATTCCCAGGCAACACCCTGGGAAAGCTGTTCTGAACCCTCTGCAGCTTAATAATATCCTTCCAACAACAGGACGATGGTGGAGATAGGG
>NW_025150020.1:0-1359 GCF_004010195.1 Chiloscyllium plagiosum | reverse complement strand
GGAGTGGAAAGGTGGAAAAGGAGATAGACAGGTAGGACAAGTCCAGACAATTTATGGGTCCAGTACTGAGCAGGAAGTTTGGAACTTGGGTGAGGTGGGGGAAGGGGAAATGAGGAAACTGTTGAAGTCCATATTGATGCCCGGGGGTTGAAGTGTTCAGAGGCAGAAGATGAGGCGTTCTTCCTCCAGGCGTCTGGTGGTGATGGAGCGGCGGTGAACGAGGCCCAAGACCTCCATGTCCTTGGCAAAGTGGGAGGGGGAGTTGAAATGTTGGGCCACGGGGCGGTGTGGTTGATTGGTGCGGGTGTCCCGGAGATGTTAGGAGGCACCCAGTCTCCCCAATGTAGAGGAGACCGCATCGGGAACAATGGATACAATAAATTATATTAGTGGATGTGGAGGTAAAACTTTGATGGATGTGGAAGGCTCCTTTAGGGCCTTTGATAAAGGTGAGGGAGGAGTTGTGTGCGCAGGTTTTACAGTTCCTGTGGTGGCAGGGGTAAGTGCCAGGATGGGAGGGTGGGTTGTAGGGGGGCGTGGACCTGACCAGGTAGTCATGGAGGGAAAGGTCTTTGCGGAAGGCCGAAAGGGGTGTAGAGGGAAATATATCCCTGTTGGTAGGGTCTTTTTGGAGGTGGCGGAAATGTCGGCGGATGATTTGGTTTATGCGAAGGTTGGTAGGGTGGAAGGTGAGCACCAGGGGCGTTCTGTCCTTGTTATGGTTGAGGGGCTGGGGTCTGAGGGCGGAGCTGCGCGATGTGGACGAGATGCGTTGGAGGGCATCTTAAACCACGTGGGAAGGGAAATTGCGGTCTCTCAACAAGGAGGCCATCTGGTGTGTTCTGTGTTGGAACTGGTCCTCCTGGCAGCAGATCCGACAGAGGCGGAGGAATTGGGAATAGGGGATGGCATTTTTGCAAAAGGTATGGTGGGAAGAGGTTTAATCCAGTTAGATGTGGGAGTCCGTTGGTTTGTAGAAAATGTCAGTGTCAAGTCGATCGTCATTAATAGAGATGGAGAGGTCCAGGAAGGGGAGGGAGGTGTCAGAGATGGTCCAGGTAAATTTTAGGTCAGGGTAGAATGTGTTGGTGAAGTTGATGAATTGCTCAACTTCCTCGCGGGAGCACGAGTTGGCACCACTGCAGTCATCAATGGAGCGGAGGAAGAGGTGGGGAGTGGTGCCAGCGTAATTACGGAAGATCAACTGCTCTATTTAGCCAACAAAGAGACAGGCATAGCTTTCGCCCATACGTGTGCCCGTGGCTACCCCTTTGTTCTGGAGGAAGTGAGAGGATTCAAAAGAGAAATCGTGAAGGGTGCGGACCTGTTCGGCCAAACGAATGAGAGTGTCGGTAGAAG
>NW_025150019.1:0-1359 GCF_004010195.1 Chiloscyllium plagiosum | reverse complement strand
ATTGAATCCTTCACCCTGGGAAAAAGCTTGTCTGTATCCACCTTGTCTATACCCTTCATGATTTTGAAAGCCTCAGTCAGGTCCCACCTCAATTTCCTTTTTTCTATTGAAACTAAACCTTACCTACTCAGCCTCTCTTCATAGCTAATATTTCATTCTGATTGGTAGACAGATGAGGAAGCTTCAGTCACGTGGGATACAGAGGTAGGTCGTCACAATTGGCTTGAAGGAAGAGGGATAGTTTTCAGACTGGAGGCTTGTGAGCAGCAGTGTGCTGCAAGAATCAGTACTGAGTTCACTGCATTTCATCATTTATATAAAGGATTTAGATGTGAATATCAGGGCCGTAGTGAGTAAGTTTACACATTACATCTAAAAGGTGGTGCAGTAGATTATCTCAGAGTACAGCGAGACCACAATTAGATGGGACAAAGGGGCAAGGAGTGACAGATAAAGTTTAATTTAGATAATATGAGGCTTTGCATTTTGGGAAAGCAAATCAGGACAGAAGTTATACACTTAATGGTAAGGTCCGGTGGAATGTTGTGGAACAAAGGGACCTAGGGCTGCAGGTACATTGTTCCTTGAAAGTGGAGTCACAGGTAGACAGAGTGGTGCAGAACACATTTGGCACATTTGCCTTAATCAGTCAGAGCACTGAGCATAGGAGCTGTGGTGGCATTTTGCATCAGTACAGGATATTGGTGAGGAGGGATATTGGCCAAATGCTGGCAAATGTGACTGGATCAGATTTGATATCTGATCAGAGTGAACAGATTGGACAACGGGTCAGTTTCCGTTCTGCATGACTCTCTGATTCTATAAGAGGGATGATGAAAAATTCTGAAACGACCTTTCAAGGCAGATTTCTCTTCACTGGAAGTTTATCGTGCCTCTATGCTGAGATTGATTGAAAGCTGTGTTAGATAAATATTTGACATGCATAATGTGATGCAGACAGGAAAGTGGGACTGATACCCAACCTGATCAGCCACAATCTTAGTGCCTGGTGGAGAAGGCTTAAAGTGTCTAATGACCCACTCCTGCTCCACAGTCCCATGTTCCTGTGTTCCATTCAGCCCCTCAAACCTGCGAGGCAGGAGCAGTTGGAGGCCACTTACTCCTGTAATCTATTGCACAGAAACAAAGGAGTCCATTAGGCCCTTCAATACTGTCCCACACACTTTGATGTGAATTGCGAAATGTAATTGGGAAACCCAGGCTGGGTATGAAAGATGCCCCTCACCTTTCTTTACAGAGGTTCCCCTCTCTGCAACTTGTGCTTCATTTGTTGGTCATGTTATAGACCCAGAATGACTGAGAATGCAGCCCACACCTCACCCAGCGATGGCTCACAAA
>NW_025150018.1:0-1359 GCF_004010195.1 Chiloscyllium plagiosum | reverse complement strand
CCATCTTACAGAGGAAGAGTGTCTTAAACCAACAAAAGGTTAAACCCCACACCTGATCAGGTGTAGTCTAGAACTCGGTAGGAAGTCAAGGAAAGATTGCTTCGCACTTTGCTCAGATATTTAGATCATCGATAGTCACAGTTGAGGTGCAGCAGTCTGGAGGTTGGATAGCATGCTACCAGTATTCAAGAAAGGTCGTAAGGGAATGCCAGCGAAATATAGATGGGTGTGCCTAACGTTAGTGGTAGGCAGGATTTTGGAGGGAATCCTGAGGGAGTGGATTTGCATGTATTTGTCAAGGCAAGAACTGATCAGGAATAGTCAAAATAGGTTTATGCATGTGAAGGTGTTCTGCTGGAACACCACTGCCAGCCATGCAGTTTCCGATGAGCAGGAGAATCGACTGGCATACGTTATTCATCAGGAAAGAGGAGATTGCTCAATACACATACGTGTAAGTTTTGTGTGGTTTTCTGGCAATGGGAGCAAAACCATTGCCTTTTTAAAAACACCATCTCAAATATATCTTCCATCTATGAGAACGCAGACCTACGTTCTCTCTGGAGTTCGGAAAGTGGTGGGATTGACTAACTGTTTCAGAATGGAGATATTGTGGTTGCTGACAGGATTGTGAAAAAATGTCACGTTCACTGCAGAGCCACAAAGCAACTGACCATGGAAATGTATAGAGTTGATTCAGAGCCCGCACCAGTCTGTTATGGGTGCATTGTGGAGTCACATCATCTATCGGGACTTAAGCATTCTGCAAAGGTTATGGAATTTCCCGCCTTATCAATGGCTGTTTTGGTAATCATCGTCCATAATCATCACATTCCTCCTTTTCATTAAATCACCTTGTACCCTCGTACTTCTACATCTTCATCTGCGGAGATTAAAAAATATTCCTCTCAGCGGGAAGCTAACCGGTCAATTACTAAATACATGGGAGGTCTACACTTCGGAAATGAAGAATATGTCGCAAAGTCCAGCCTCGAACGTTCCAGAGATTAAATAGGTCACTTCATGAGCAGTGTCAGCACAGTCCTGTCCTTTGTGAGAGGTCATAAGTTATGTCGAAGAACGGGTAACAAAACAAAGATCTGCTCATTTTTGATACAAACTGATTTCACGCTTTGCACGTAGCGTACGTCGAGCTTTGAAAAATGTTCCTGGCAATCCCAGGAGGATAGTGCAGTCCCCTGCATCTTCTGTTTTGCAGAGCTTTCCTTCGGTGTAACCTTGCCTCCATGTGTTTAACTTCAACGCAAATACATTGGAAATGTAGCACCATACCTCGTCCAGAGTGAGGTCATCAGACCCTCGGATCTCTCTAAATGAAGGCAGCAACTGAAAACACAA
>NW_025150017.1:0-1359 GCF_004010195.1 Chiloscyllium plagiosum | reverse complement strand
ATACATGGATTTTAGTAAGGCATTTGATAAGGTCCTGCTGGACAAACTTTCCTCATTCCTGAAAAAGGGCTTATGCCCGAAACGTCGATTCTCCTGTTCCCTGGATGCTGCCTGACCTGCTGCGCTTTTCCAGCAACACATTTTCAGATTTGATAAGGTTCCCCATGGTAGACTTATGCGGAAAGTCTGGAGGCATGGGATAGAGGGAAATTTGGCCAGTTGCATAGAAAACCGGCTAACCGGTCGAAGTCAGAGAGTGGTGGTAGATGGTAAATATTCAGCCTGGAGCCCAGTTAGAAGTAGAGTTCCGCAGGGATCAGTTCTGGGTCCTCTGCTGTTTGTAATTTTTTTAATGACTTGGAAGAGGGAGTCGAAGTGTGGGTCAGTAAATTTGCAAATGATACGAAGATTGGTAGAGTTGTGGATAGTGAGGAGGGCTGTTGTCGGCTGCAAAGGGACTTAGATATGATGCAGAGCTGGGCTGAGGAGTGGCAGATGGAGTTCAACCCTGCCAAGTGTGAGGTTGTCCATTTTGGAAGGACAAATAAGAATGCGGAATACAGGGTTAATGGTAGGGTTCTTAGTCAGGTGGAGGAACAGAGGGATCTTGGGGTCTATGTTCATAGATCTTTGAAGGTTGCCACTCAGGTGGATAGAGCTTGTAAGAAGGCCTATGGTGTATTAGCGTTCATTAGCAGAGGGATTGAATTCAAGAGTCGTGAAGTGAGTTTACAGCTGAACAGGACCTTGGTAAGGCCACATTTGGAGCACTGTGTGCAGTTCTGGTCGCCTCACTTTCGGAAAGATGTGGAAGCCATGGAGAGGGTGCAGAGAAGATTTACCAGGATATTGCCTGGAATGGAGAATAGGTCGTACGAGGATAGGTTGAGAGTGCTAGGCCTTTTCTCATTGGAACGGAGAAGGATGAGGGGTGACTTGATAGAGTTTTATAAGATGATCAGAGGAATAGATAGAGTAGACAGTCAGAAACTTTTTACCCGCATACAACAGAGTGTTACAAGGGGACATAAATTTAAGGTGAAGGGTGGGAGGTATAGGGGTGATGTCAGGGGTAGGTTCTTTACCCAGAGAGTGAGGGGGGTGGGCATGGAATGCGCTGCCTGTGGGAGTGGCAGAGTCAGAATCATTGGCGAACTTGAAGTGGCAATTGGATAGGTACATGGTTGGGTGCTTAAGCTAGGACAAATGTTCGGCACAACATCGCGGGCCGAACGCCTGTTCTGCGCTGCATTGTTCTATGTTCTATGTTACAGATAGAGGATAGCAAGGCTGGGGATGTTACTGAGATAGGGAAGAAAGGCCGGAGATGTGACAGACATAGGAAAGCAAGGTTCGAGA
>NW_025150016.1:0-1359 GCF_004010195.1 Chiloscyllium plagiosum | reverse complement strand
CAGAGTTACAGACGGAGGGATCTTGTTACAGAGGGAGGGAGGGACATTGTTCCAGAGTTACAGTGGGAGGGAGGGATCTTGTTATGGAGTTACAGATGGAGGGGGGAATCTTGGTACAGAGTTACAGAGAGAGGGAGGGATATTGTTATACAGTTACAGTGTGAGAGATCTTGTTACAGAGTTACAAAGGGTGGGATCTTGTTACAGAGTTACAGTGGGAGGGAAGGAACTTGTTCCAGAGTTACAGAGGGAGGGATCTTGTTACAGAGTTACAGAGGGAGGGAGGGATTTTGTTACAGTGTTACAGTCGGAGGGAGGGATCTTGTTACAGAGTTACAGAGGGAGGGATTTTGTTACAGAGTTACAGAGGGAGGGAAGGATCTTGTTACTGAGTTACAGTGGGAGGGAGGGATCTTGTTACAGCGTTAGAGTGGGAGGGAGGGATCTTGTTACAGAGTTACAGAGGGAGGGATCTTGTTACAGAGTTACAGAGGGAGGGAAGGATCTTGTTAAAGAGGTACAGTGGGAGGGAGGGATCTTGTTCCAGAGTGACAGAGGGAGGAATGGATCTTGTTACAGAGATACAGAGGGAGGGATCTTGTTACAGAGTTACAGTGGGAGTGAGGGATCTTGATACAGAGTTACAGAGGGAGGGATCTTGTGACAGAGTTACACAGGGAGGGAGGGATCTGGTTACAGAGTTACAGTGGGAGGGAGGGATCTTGATACAGAGTTACAGAGGGTGGGATCTTGTTACAGAGTTTCAGAGGGAGGGAGGGATCTTGTTACAGAGTTACAGAGGGAGGGATCTTGTTACAGAGTTACAGAGGGGGGGAGGGATCTTGTTACAGACTTACAGTAGGAGGGAGGGATCTTGTTACAAGAGTTACAATGGGAGGGAGCAATATTATTACAGAGTTACAGAGGGATGGATCTTGTTACAGAGTTACAGAGAGAGGGATCTCGTTACAGAGTTACAGCGGGAGGGAGGGATCCTGTTACAGAGTTACGGGGGGAGGGATCTTGTTACTGAGTTACAGAGGGAGGGAGGGATCTTGTTACAGAGTTACAGTGGAGGGAGGGATCTTGTTACAGAGTTACAGGGGGAGGGATCTTGTGACAGAGTTACAGAGGGAGGGAAGGATCTTGTTACAGAGTTACAGTGGGAGGGAGGGATCGTGTTACACAGTTACAGAGGGAGGGATCTTGTTACAGACTTACAGAGGGAGGGAGAGATCTTGTTACTGAGTTACAATGGGAGGGAGGGATCTTGTTACAGAGTTACAGATTTAGAGATTTTGATACAGAGTTACAGAGGGAGGGAGGGATCTTGTTACACAGTTACAGAAGGAGGGATCT
>NW_025150015.1:0-1359 GCF_004010195.1 Chiloscyllium plagiosum | reverse complement strand
CATCATTAAACTCCCAACTGTCTGAATATAACAACACCAATCTCCCAACATTCTGAATATACCACCGTCAATCTCCCAACAGTCTGAATATGCCAGCCTCAATCTCCCAACAGTCTGAATATAACACCATTAATCTCCCAACTATCTGAATATACCAACCCCAATCTCCCAACAGTCTGAATATAACACCATCAATCTCCCAACAGTCTGAATATGCCAGCCTCAATCTCCCAACAGTCTGAATATAACACCATCAATCTCCCAAATGTCTGAATATAACAACCCCAATCTCCCAACAGTCTGAATATATCACCATCAATCTCCCAACAGTCTCAATATAACACCATCAAACTCCCAACTGTCTCAATATAACATCATCCAACTCCCAACTGTCTGAATATAAAAACCGCAATCTCCCAACAGTCTGAATATACCACCCTCAATCTCCCAACAGTCTGAATATACCACCTTCAATCTCCCAACAGTCTGATTATAACACCATCAATCTCCCAACTGTCTCAATATAACAACCGCAATCTCCCAACAGTCTGAAAAGAACATCGTCAAACTCCCAACTGTCTGAAGATATCACCATCAACCGTCCAACAGTCTAAATATACCACCATTAATCTTCCAACTGGCCGAATATAACAACCCCAATCTCCCAACAGTCTGAATATAACATCGTCAAACTCCTAACTGTCTGAATATAACACCCTCAATCTCCCAACTGTCCGAATATAACAAACCCAATCTCCCAACAGTCTGATTATAACACCATCAATCTCCCAACAGTCTGAATATAACTATGCCCGACTGTCTGAATATAAAAACCCCAATCTCCCAACACTCTGAATATAACATCGTCAAACTCCCAACTGTCTGAATATAACACCATCAATTTCCCAACAGTCTGAATAGACCAGCCTCAATCACCCAACAGTCTGAATATAACACCATCAATCTCCCAACTGTCTGAATATCGCAAACCCAATCTCCCAACAGTCTGAATATATTACCATCAAACTCCCAACAGTCTCATTATAACACCATCAATCTACCAACAGTCTGAATATAACATCATCAAACTCCCAACTGCCTGAATATAACAACCCCAATCTCCCAACAGTCTGAACATACCAAACTCAATTTCCCAACAGATTGAATATAAAACCCTCAATCTCCCAACTGTCTGAATATGACAACCCCAATCTCCCAACAGTCTGAATATATCACTCTCAGTCTCCCAACAGTCTCAATATAACACCATCAATCTCCCAACTGTCTGAATACAACAACCGCAATCTCCCAACAGTCTGAATATAACATCGTCAAACTCCCAACTGTCTGAATATACCA
>NW_025150014.1:0-1359 GCF_004010195.1 Chiloscyllium plagiosum | reverse complement strand
GGTCAGTAATGAGGGAAAGCAGCTCTGTCAGGGGGTCCGTACTGAGGGAGTGCTGCACTTTCAGATGGTCAGTGCAGAGGGAGCTCCGCACTATCAGAGGGTCAGTACTGAGGGAGTGCTGCACTGTCAGAGCGTCTGTACTGAGGGAGTGCTGCACTGCCAGAGGGTCAGTACTGAGGGAGTGCTGCACTGCCAGAGGGTCAGCACTGAGGGAAAGCTGCACTGTGAGAGGGTCAGTACTAAGGGAGTGCAGCACTAACAAAGGGTCAGTACTGAGGGAAAGCTGAACAATCAGAGGGTCAGTAGTGAGGGAATGTTGCACTGCCAAAGTGTCAGTACTGAGGGAGTGCTGCATTGTCAGAGGGTCAGTACTGAGGGAAAGCTGAACAGTCAGAGGGTCAGTACTGAGAGAGTGCTGCACTGTCAGATGGTCAGTACTGAGGGAGTGCTGCACTGGCAGAGGATCAGTTCTGAGGGAATGCTGCACTGTCAGAGGGTCAGTACTGCCGTAGTTCTGCACTGTCAGAGGGTCAGTACTGAGGGAGTGCAGCACTGTCAGAGGGTCTGTACTGAGGGAGTGCTGCACTGTCAGAGTGTCAGTGCTGAGGGAAAGCTGCACTGTCAGAGGGTCATTACTGAGGGATAGCTGCACTGTCAGAGGGTCTGTACTGAAGGAGTGCTGCACTGTCAGAATGTTAGTACTGAGGGAAAGCTGCACTGTCAGAGAGTCAGTACTGAGAGAGTGCTGCACTGTCAGAGGGTCTATACTAAGGGAGTGCTGCACTGTCAGAAGGTCAGTACTGAGTGAAAGCTGCACTGTCAGAGGGTCAGTACTGAGGGAGTGCTGCACTGTCAGAGGGTCAGTACTGCCGTAGTGCTGCACTGTCAGAGGGTCAGTACTGAGGGAAAGCAGTACAGTCAGAGGGTCCGTACTGAGGGAGTGCTGCACTCTCAGAGTGTCAGTACTGAGGGAAAGCTGCACTATCAGAGGGTCAGTACTGAGGGAATGCTGCACCGTCAGAGTGTCAGTACTGAGGGAGTGCTGCACTGCCAGAGGGTCAGCACTGAGGGCAAGCTGCACTGTGAGAGGGTCAGTACTGAGGAAGTACTGCACTGCCAGAAGGTCAGCACTGAGGGAATGCTGCACTGTCAAAGGGTCAGTAGTGAGGGAGTGCTGCATTGTCAGAGGGTCAGTACTGAGGGAGTGCTGCACTGTCAGAGGGTCTGTGCTGAGGGAGTGCTGCACTGTCAGAAGGTCGGTACTGAGGGAAAGCTGCACTGTCAGAGGGTCAGTACTGAGTGTGTGCTGCATTGTCAGAGGGTCAATACTGCGGGAGGGCTACACTGTCAAAGATCAGT